>NC_087062.1:40574009-40636471 GCF_963678635.1 Symsagittifera roscoffensis
ATGTATGTATGTATGTATGTATGTATGTATGTATGTATGTATGTATGTATGTATGTATGTATGTATGTATGTATGTATGTATGTATGTATGTATGTATGTATGTATGTATGTATGTATGTATGTATGTATGTATGTATGTATGTATGTATGTATGTATGTATGTATGTATGTATGTATGTATGTATGTATGTATGTATGTATGTATGTATGTATGTATGTATGTATGTATGTATGTATGTATGTATGTATGTATGTATGTATGTATGTATGTATGTATGTATGTATGTATGTATGTATGTATGTATGTATGTATGTATGTATGTATGTATGTATGTATGTATGTATGTATGTATGTATGTATGTATGTATGTATGTATGTATGTATGTATCTATGTATGTATGTATGTATGTATGTATGTATGTATGTATGTATGTATGTATGTATGTATGTATGTATGTATGTATGTATGTATGTATGTATGTATGTATGTATGTATGTATGTATGTATGTATGTATGTATGTATGTATGTATGTATGTATGTATGTATGTATGTATGTATGTATGTATGTATGTATGTATGTATGTATGTATGTATGTATGTATGTATGTATGTATGTATGTATGTATGTATGTATGTATGTATGTATGTATGTATGTATGTATGTATGTATGTATGTATGTATGTATGTATGTATGTATGTATGTATGTATGTATGTATGTATGTATGTATGTATGTATGTATGTATGTATGTATGTATGTATGTATGTATGTATGTATGTATGTATGTATGTATGTATGTATGTATGTATGTATGTATGTATGTATGTATGTATGTATGTATGTATGTATGTATGTATGTATGTATGTATGTATGTATGTATGTATGTATGTATGTATGTATGTATGTATGTATGTATGTATGTATGTATGTATGTATGTATGTATGTATGTATGTATGTATGTATGTATGTATGTATGTATGTATGTATGTATGTATGTATGTATGTATGTATGTATGTATGTATGTATGTATGTATGTATGTATGTATGTATGTATGTATGTATGTATGTATGTATGTATGTATGTATGTATGTATGTATGTATGTATGTATGTATGTATGTATGTATGTATGTATGTATGTATGTATGTATGTATGTATGTATGTATGTATGTATGTATGTATGTATGTATGTATGTATGTATGTATGTATGTATGTATGTATGTATGTATGTATGTATGTATGTATGTATGTATGTATGTATGTATGTATGTATGTATGTATGTATGTATGTATGTATGTATGTATGTATGTATGTATGTATGTATGTATGTATGTATGTATGTATGTATGTATGTATGTATGTATGTATGTATGTATGTATGTATGTATGTATGTATGTATGTATGTATGTATGTATGTATGTATGTATGTATGTATGTATGTATGTATGTATGTATGTATGTATGTATGTATGTATGTATGTATGTATGTATGTATGTATGTATGTATGTATGTATGTATGTATGTATGTATGTATGTATGTATGTATGTATGTATGTATGTATGTATGTATGTATGTATGTATGTATGTATGTATGTATGTATGTATGTATGTATGTATGTATGTATGTATGTATGTATGTATGTATGTATGTATGTATGTATGTATGTATGTATGTATGTATGTATGTATGTATGTATGTATGTATGTATGTATGTATGTATGTATGTATGTATGTATGTATGTATGTATGTATGTATGTATGTATGTATGTATGTATGTATGTATGTATGTATGTATGTATGTATGTATGTATGTATGTATGTATGTATGTATGTATGTATGTATGTATGTATGTATGTATGTATGTATGTATGTATGTATGTATGTATGTATGTATGTATGTATGTATGTATGTATGTATGTATGTATGTATGTATGTATGTATGTATGTATGTATGTATGTATGTATGTATGTATGTATGTATGTATGTATGTATGTATGTATGTATGTATGTATGTATGTATGTATGTATGTATGTATGTATGTATGTATGTATGTATGTATGTATGTATGTATGTATGTATGTATGTATGTATGTATGTATGTATGTATGTATGTATGTATGTATGTATGTATGTATGTATGTATGTATGTATGTATGTATGTATGTATGTATGTATGTATGTATGTATGTATGTATGTATGTATGTATGTATGTATGTATGTATGTATGTATGTATGTATGTATGTATGTATGTATGTATGTATGTATGTATGTATGTATGTATGTATGTATGTATGTATGTATGTATGTATGTATGTATGTATGTATGTATGTATGTATGTATGTATGTATGTATGTATGTATGTATGTATGTATGTATGTATGTATGTATGTATGTATGTATGTATGTATGTATGTATGTATGTATGTATGTATGTATGTATGTATGTATGTATGTATGTATGTATGTATGTATGTATGTATGTATGTATGTATGTATGTATGTATGTATGTATGTATGTATGTATGTATGTATGTATGTATGTATGTATGTATGTATGTATGTATGTATGTATGTATGTATGTATGTATGTATGTATGTATGTATGTATGTATGTATGTATGTATGTATGTATGTATGTATGTATGTATGTATGTATGTATGTATGTATGTATGTATGTATGTATGTATGTATGTATGTATGTATGTATGTATGTATGTATGTATGTATGTATGTATGTATGTATGTATGTATGTATGTATGTATGTATGTATGTATGTATGTATGTATGTATGTATGTATGTATGTATGTATGTATGTATGTATGTATGTATGTATGTATGTATGTATGTATGTATGTATGTATGTATGTATGTATGTATGTATGTATGTATGTATGTATGTATGTATGTATGTATGTATGTATGTATGTATGTATGTATGTATGTATGTATGTATGTATGTATGTATGTATGTATGTATGTATGTATGTATGTATGTATGTATGTATGTATGTATGTATGTATGTATGTATGTATGTATGTATGTATGTATGTATGTATGTATGTATGTATGTATGTATGTATGTATGTATGTATGTATGTATGTATGTATGTATGTATGTATGTATGTATGTATGTATGTATGTATGTATGTATGTATGTATGTATGTATGTATGTATGTATGTATGTATGTATGTATGTATGTATGTATGTATGTATGTATGTATGTATGTATGTATGTATGTATGTATGTATGTATGTATGTATGTATGTATGTATGTATGTATGTATGTATGTATGTATGTATGTATGTATGTATGTATGTATGTATGTATGTATGTATGTATGTATGTATGTATGTATGTATGTATGTATGTATGTATGTATGTATGTATGTATGTATGTATGTATGTATGTATGTATGTATGTATGTATGTATGTATGTATGTATGTATGTATGTATGTATGTATGTATGTATGTATGTATGTATGTATGTATGTATGTATGTATGTATGTATGTATGTATGTATGTATGTATGTATGTATGTATGTATGTATGTATGTATGTATGTATGTATGTATGTATGTATGTATGTATGTATGTATGTATGTATGTATGTATGTATGTATGTATGTATGTATGTATGTATGTATGTATGTATGTATGTATGTATGTATGTATGTATGTATGTATGTATGTATGTATGTATGTATGTATGTATGTATGTATGTATGTATGTATGTATGTATGTATGTATGTATGTATGTATGTATGTATGTATGTATGTATGTATGTATGTATGTATGTATGTATGTATGTATGTATGTATGTATGTATGTATGTATGTATGTATGTATGTATGTATGTATGTATGTATGTATGTATGTATGTATGTATGTATGTATGTATGTATGTATGTATGTATGTATGTATGTATGTATGTATGTATGTATGTATGTATGTATGTATGTATGTATGTATGTATGTATGTATGTATGTATGTATGTATGTATGTATGTATGTATGTATGTATGTATGTATGTATGTATGTATGTATGTATGTATGTAAGTATGTATGTATGTATGAATGTATGTATGTATGTATGTATGTATGTATGTATGTATGTATGTATGTATGTATGTATGTATGTATGTATGTATGTATGTATGTATGTATGTATGTATGTATGTATGTATGTATGTATGTATGTATGTATGTATGTATGTATGTATGTATGTATGTATGTATGTATGTATGTATGTATGTATGTATGTATGTATGTATGTATGTATGTATGTATGTATGTATGTATGTATGTATGTATGTATGTATGTATGTATGTATGTATGTATGTATGTATGTATGTATGTATGTATGTATGTATGTATGTATGTATGTATGTATGTATGTATGTATGTATGTATGTATGTATGTATGTATGTATGTATGTATGTATGTATGTATGTATGTATGTATGTATGTATGTATGTATGTATGTATGTATGTATGTTTGAATGTATGCATGTATGAATGGATGTATGTATGAATGTATGTATGAATTTCTGTATGTGTGTATGTATGTATGTATGTATGTATGTATGTATGTATGTATGTATGTATGTATGTATGTATGTATGTATGTATATATGTATCTATGTATTTATGTATGTTTGTGTGTATGTATGTATAAATGTATACACTGTATCTTTGTATGCTCACTCTCTTCAACCAATTTTTTTCCTTTCCGATTGAATAAATCAATCAATCAAGATCTAAAGATTAGTTCAAAGCTTTGAAACTCTTGAAAAAGCCGCAAGATGTTTATTGAATGAGCTTCGAAACATTTAAAACAACTAAAAACGCATCATCAAAAGTTTTTTTCCTTCGTTTGCTTTAAAACCTGAACAGATTTTACAAAATTGAAAAACGTCGTGTTTTAATTGACGCTCATTTTGTTAGAATTTAGTCATTCGAAACAAATCAAAATTTTTTAAAAACTGTATTAAATTGCATGATAGTTGAAAAACATCAACGTATATTTTTCAGGGGTTTATAGTTCAGATTACACAATTGTTTTGTTTAAAAATGTGTGTTAAATCATGAGAAAAACCTGCTCCTTTATCAGAACGTTTTCCCTGGAATTTTTACACAAAGTGATTCGGCTATACACCTGCTTTACAACCAAAAACTCACAAAAAAATCCAATAATTTACTTTTTTTTGTAAACTTTGAAAACATCAATTTTTGGAATAGGTTCTTTTTCAAAGTCAAATCATTAGGAGTATAAGTTTATCTGATAGAATTTTCTGCAAATTTATGCAGATTATTTGCTGAAATAAGTATTTTACCACTCCGACCCATTATTTACGAAGAATTATCAAAAGCAAACTTCTTGCCACTCAAGAAAAAGTGTTTCGCCCAATTTTTCATATCAGTTTTCTTCGACTATTTTAATCTGTGTTTTTTTTTAGATTTTACACAGTTATCATTTTAGTGTTAGAAATATTAATAATAATAAATTGTTTTCCAGTGAAGCCAGTACACTTGGAGATTTTCGAATGAATAAATTTTTTACAAAACCATTGACATGAGAGAGCGCCATAAGACTAAATTAAGCCTGTTTTTAGGCCTCTCAGAGCGAAATTCAAAAGTTGTTTTTTGAATACCCCTGAAGTCACGTGAAAAACCCCTAGGATTAGAGCAGAACTTTCTCACAGAAGATACAAGGGTAAAAACTATGCCGTTCGATAGAATCGAAAATATCAGGTTTACCGGAATGATAAAAAAAAAGATTCTGGACAAAAAGAAGGAAGCAAATTCAGATTTTTATAGTTTAACTACAACATTTCTTCTGTATCGGATCACTAATTAATCACTAGTTTGAAAATAGTTGTCTAAGAATTGATGGTTGAAATTGTTTATTTCCTGGTTTCTAAAACTTTTCATCATTTCTGTAAAATTGGGAAAAAAAGCAAATGGATGAAGGAGACGCGCGTTCTGGCAGCAATCGAATGCTTTGTGGCAAATTTTGTGTGGATTGCGACAGCGCATTTTTCACTCCGTATTACTTTGCAAAAAAACTTTTAGCAGGTATATAATTTTTTTAAAAAAATTTTGTGAAACTGTTTTGCTAGGTATTTGATTAATTCGTTTTTTTTTGTAATACATGGTTTTTATATTGATGTTTCCTGAACGCTTCTAGGTGTTTTAAGTTTGTTCTATCAATTGATGCGTAAAAGAGGACTGCAATTTGGAAAATTAGCTGAACAAAACTTTTATAGGCCAAAAGGAGCTGCTTTTTGATCAAAATTTTGCTCAGTCTTCAAAAAGGCCGCAGTACTGGCTTTATTTTTCTAAAAAAAATTTATGTGGGTGTCTAACTTTAATTTTTGATCAAAAAATTACAAGATACTTGCAACTTGAGTTTTTGTATCTGTAAATTGTTGTATCTGTAAATTTTTTTTTGAGCTGATTATTTACCAAAAACAAATAGACATTAGTTCTACTTAAAGCTTATTAGTAATCTGCTCTTAGACTATTTAACGAAGGAGCTTTTTATGACTGTATCATCCGCTTAGAGATACATGTTAGTAGTTTGTTGAGGACTGTTGCTTTTTTCTATGTCACTTATATATAAAATGAATAGAAAAGGGCCCAATAATGATCCCTGTGGGACCCCAAATTTATTCCTTTAATTTGTGATTTATTAAAGAACCCATTGAAATTGGACCTCTCAAAAAACTTGCCTAAAACAGGTACTAAGAAAATTGGTCTAAAATTGACAGATTTTTTTGTTATCGTCTTTGTGTATAGAAATTACTGAAGCAATTTTTAAGATTTCTAAAAAAAATCTGGCAAAAGAAGAATTCTTGAAAAAACTCTGTCAACAGTTCCCAAAATACAGACTAAAACTTTTTTAAAAATAAAAAAAATAAATTTCGTATGGGTCAAGAGTGCATTTCACTTTCAAGTTTTCAAATGATTTTCTGTTTGTTTGTGATATCGCTTCTACATTAAAAGAATTGATTGAGATTTAATGAGAGCAAAACATTCAATCGCTTCGCCGGAAAGTTTTTTGCAACGAGGTTTTTTCCCAATTTTCAATATTTCTTGATAGAACGCTTTCTTTTTTTAAGCTATGTATTTTTTAACAAAAACTGATTGCTTTTGTTATTCTTCGCTTGATTTTGATGAACCGAGCCTTTTAAAATGGTTTGGTAATTGATGTTTTGTGGGTGCGTTTTTTGTTTCATTATCAAATCAAACTTTTTTGCCGCTACTTGAAGATATGTTTTTTCTTGAAAAGTTAAATCAAGGTTTGTTATCAAAATCTCAGATCTTGCAGCCTTGAAAAAGCTTGGTTATAGTGTAATGGTCTTTAACAGATGTTTAACAGGATCCACGATTTGTTTTTGCTACTTTTTCTGGTCGCTTGCTTGTCGACATGACTTCATTCAAAATTTTCTAGTACTCCTATGAAATCATTTTCTTGTTTTCGTTCAAGGTATTACATTTGAAATTAGCATATACAACGTGGTTTGCTTGGGGTTCAATCATCTGTTCTGTCAAATATTTATGAAGCTAGTCTAATTTTTGCGAGTTAACTGTACCGGATGGTTTAAAGCAATCAAAAATATGATCCTAATACAATAAATTGGCACAATTCGATTGTTCAGAGTCTGAATAGTTTTATCATTTGCTTTTTAGTACCTAAAAAGCGATACTTTCTGTGACAGATAAATCTACTCCACTACCTCTTTTTTAACAGTCAATTAAAGGTTCATACACTTGTAATCGAAATAGGCTAGTTAATTTATTTTCTTTCAACCGTGTTTGTGTTATACATATCGTTATTGGCTTGGGATTTACTTAAGCAACCAAAACTTCAAATTCTTGAAAACTTTTTGGAAGCAATTTTATCTTCTGTAGTGCAAATTGGTTGCTTGAAAACATACTTTAATGCTCCTTATGAAATATGAGCCTTTGTTTATCCTTTCTAATAAATAACTTCGAGCAACGGCCTGCAATTTTTCCTGCTTCTGCTTGAGCAGTTTTGAACTACAAACTAAAACAAAGTTTCATTTTACGCTCTCTGTGATTTTTGATTTTTTCGTTTTGTACGTTTTTTTTGCATTTAAAGACGAAAAAAATTGGTTTGAAACAATTACTTTTACTTTTTCTCCATCGATTTACAGAAAAAATTTTTGAGTAATTTTAAATAATTAGAAAAAAATGACAGGGTTTGATCAAAATGTATTTCGCGTAACCACAGAGCTATTAAAAATTTTTATATAAAAGATATTTCATCAGAATGTCGTCAGTACTATTGATTTGCTTTTTGAGATGAAACAAAAAAGCGGCGTATTTTTCTTCGTCCTCAAAAAAAATATTTTTTCCGCTTTTTTTGCAAAATTAAAAGCTTATGGCGTTTTAAAAATTTAATTTGTTTCGGTTTGAAATCGGAGCAAACGGAGAATAGGTTGTTAATGTTTAATCGTCTGATACTTTCATCAGATTCTTTGCCCTCCAGCTTCTTTGCTCTCATGTTCCTTCGGCATGGGAGAAACTAGCTGCTCTGGGTTTTGAGCTTGGATTTTAGCTCTGGGTTTTGAATCCTTTTCTTGATAGGATCTCATGCTCATTTTGAAGTTCATCTTCCATTAGTCTAAGATTCTTTTTCGTCGCAAACAATTGTCTTAAGAAGTCGTTTTTAAGTTTAGTAGACCCATGTCCAGACTTTCGCGACCAAATTTTGGTATGTCGAGACTTTTGCGGCCCACGGCGCGACTCATGTCCAGACTTTCCAGACCCAAACTCTCGGCGCGACTATGCAATTTGGGTCTAAATCCGGATGTGGCGAGACCCTTAAAGTCTGGACATGAGTCTGGGACCTCGATCCGGGTGGCATCTCCTTTTCTTTGATTTTTCTGTTGTCATTGTTTTCTAACGGCTGGGTTTGCTTTCGATCCTGTATGTATCTCCTTGGCGTCAGTATGATCCAGTTGTTCTGTCACGATATCAAATTGGGGCCAGAAATAGTTAATTTTTTCTTTCGAAAAATTTTATTGGCGCATTTCCTGAGCTTTTAGAAATGAAATCTCTGATAGTGGTTATTTCTTGACAATGAAGGAATCCACAATAATTTTGCATGTAGCAAATCTTAAAGCATGAAAGCACATTATGATTGAATTATGCAATTCAAAAAATTCTGAGATATATTGAGTTAGAAGACTTCTGCAATCGAGTTTTATCTCTATCTTTGTGTCGAGTGAAACAAATCACTTTTTTTGGTTCATTTGATGAATAAAAAAGGCATCAACTGCGTTAACTTATTACTATTTAAATTTCATAGCACATCCTATCAAAAAGATGTTAATTGGCTTTTGTTTTTCATTTTACTCCTCAATCATTTCAAATGTATTAATTAAATTCTGTTTTTTCGACCGGTTACGTAGCAGTATTTAGACAACCGCGTATTCAGACACGTCAGTGTTTAGACAAATACTGTTTTAACCAATCAAAATCGAGACAAGGAAGAAATTAATAAATAATAATTATTTATTTTGGAGTATTTATGTCTTATCTCGATTCTGATTGGTTCATACAGTATTTGTCTTAATACTGACGAGTATGAATACGCCGTTGTCTAAATACACAGACCGCACTCCTTTCGACCAGTCCATTGCCATTTTTCCTGAGGGCATGCTATCAATATTTGCGAATCAGGCTGGGAAAAAAGGTTCATACTAGTACAATAGATTCGCAAGTGTAATAAAGGAAGGAACTTTCATGGAACGTGTTAATTTAACTTTTTTTCTTAGGTGTTTTTGTGAGGCTTATTTCGTTTTTTAATCCTTTCAGGGTCAAGGCCAAAAACACTTCACAAACTGGCTGTTTTAATTCTCAACACGAGTCACATTTTAACTCTCAAGTATTTTGTATATGCTGAAGAAGGCTGAAAACAAACACTTCAAAAATTATAGTCCTTCAAGTTTTGTTTATAAAAACTATTGGAGACCAATTACACGGCAACAGGAAAAAACGGGGCTTAGCTTTGAAATTCGAGCAGTCTTTTTATTCCGATTTTTGAAAAAAGTAAGCTATATAGATATGCTCGGGGTGCTTTTTCATTAAGACCAATTCTCAAAAATATTTCTCTCGGGGATCAATCGACGGTTTTCCGCGGTCCTGCATAGAAAGATTACTGTGAAACGCTCTTTAATAGACTAATGTGACTAAAACAGCCCGCATTGGAGTTCCATGAACAAAAATCTGTTAAAATTGAGTTTTCTTGTCAGTGTCCACAAAAGTGAAAACAAATCGATTATAATCAATTAAAAATGGATTATAATGTTACTATTTTTTGAGGCAAACAAAATCCTTTTTGCATCCATTATAATCCATTTTTTTCACTTTTGCGGACACTGACAATGAAACTAAATTATAATCGATTTTTTTTCACTTTACTGAGATGCGAATTTCAACGCAAATAAAGTCTTTTCAACATTTTAAACTAAAGTTGGTTACGTTGGTTACTTGCTGTTCAATTTAATTTTTTTTCCACTACCTAACTTTGATATTTTGTTACTTTTTTTATGTTACTCAACATTACCCCCCCTAGCGTTTGCGCATTTACAACAACCCCTCCCCCAAGGATAACGTTTGGGGGGGGGGGGGGAGCTTAACGGAATCTTTTGCAATTTGAGTTCAAGTTTTGAAATGGATTAGGCCGCATCACTCATTTGATAACTTGATAAATGTTGAAATTCTTGCAACATTTTGCACAACGCGCGAAACAAAAATAAAGTGGAAAAAAATCCATTTTAATGAGATTTCCTACTTATTATGAAATCCATTGTAATGGATTCGAAAATAATTATAATGCATTTTGTTTTGGCGAGAAAAAATGGATTTAAATCCATTTTTAGCCCAATGTTGTTGTCTGAACGTAACATGGGAAACGATTATTTTTTACAACAATTTAGACTTACGAAAATCCATTATAATCTATTTGTTTTCACTTTTCTTACATAAGGGAGCGGTGTGATATTTTAGGTCTAGGGCAGCAAGCTGACGGAACTTCAAGCCGAAGGGTTTTCATGCTGAAATTCTAACTTTTCAAGCACCTCAAAACGTAAATTTTTCATCTGGAACAATAACAATTTTGAAAAATTTAGACACGTTATTCATGACAATGCTTCTCTTAGAAATGGCATCTATAAGTTAAATCAGTCGGATTTTGATAAGCATAAATTATACGCATGAAAAATTTTCCAACTATGTTTTCATTTTTAACATTCCTAAACATAAATTAGATGCTCAAAATTTATGAAAAAGCCAATAACTGGTGAAGAAAGATCATGAAATTTAGAAGTGATTTTAAAAAATCTTAAAATTAATCACACTTCATGAACTTTTGAACTAATGTTCGTCTTGAAGTTCCTAGTTTTACGATTGGGCTTGAAGTCTCGTGGCCTGATGTATCCCCAGGTCTAGGAAAACAACCGGAAGGGACTTGATGATTTTTTTGAAAAAGTATTGGGCTTGAAGTCCCTAATTTTACAATTCGGCTTGAAGTCCCGTCGGCCTGATGTCTGGTACCCGATACTTTGACGCTGAAAGTTTAACCCTCATCATTTACGCGTGGCCAATGATCCCGCACCACAAAATGTTCCAAATTCAATTAAGGCAGACTGATTGGTCTTAAAAATTCCATACACGACTTTCAATAATCAGCTTAAAATTCAGGGTATGTCAATTTTTCATTAACCAAAAACTATTCGAGAACAGTTTATGGACAGCTTTGCCCTGATAAGAGCAGTCTTGTTTGCTTGAATCAGGTTTCTTCCAAATGTTTGAACATACAGACCAAAAAAGGCGCTTTTAGGCACTTTTTGGACAGTTTGAACCCCCCGCCCTCTCCCTAAATCCGCTTCTGGTTCTGATCATTCCGGCCTTTACATGTACAAAAAATTTCAAAATTCACGAACCGGCAGCAAGAGATCAAAATTGAGAAAAATATAAGACTTCTCAATGTTCACGACAGCAATTATCCTTCTACGCCTAAAACTGGCAAACGCCTACCCAATTTAGAGCGGCGTCGATAAAAAGCTAAGTAATTAACCCTTTTTCAATTTCAGCTAACTAAACTTAGTGTGTACAATTTTCATAAGGTTCAGTTTATGTTACGATGTTGATCACATTTGGGTGACTTAACTATGTTTATTCATATGATTTCCTGCTTTGACACATAAATATTCATATAGCTGGTGAGAGTGTGTTTTGTGCTGGCGATGTGTTTAAATATTTGGGATTCAAAATTGGTGGTCATATAAATACCAGAGAGAGAGAGAGCGATTTTTGTTGGCTTATGCACCAATAAGTTTCGGATTTGCATTTCCAGTAGCTTTTAATTTGGAAATTTTTCATTTGGACTATAAAACAGCGAGACCAAAGTTGGGGAAAATGGTAGCTGTAAATGCTCAAATCACAGCAGCTTTATTGTTACCACAGTTAATTTTTTTCTGAAAAATCACCGTAGTCGACCTGATTAAAATACCTTCTAATCGTCAGACTTATGATGCAAAAGAGGCGTCAAAAATTTTGGACCCAACGGCCAGTAACATGTAGCATAAATTTCATCAACATTTTGCTTTTATTTCCTACAAATTTTTTATCTTCCTATTGGTCCAAAATAAACACCACTTTCCAATGTTCTATATCTGACCGCACCGTGCTTAGAATTTTGTTAACACTCTTGGGGAAAAAGTAGCAGTTATAAATTACAAAAATCGAAGCTCGAGTTTCGGTCGCATATATCTTCTTTTCCTGAACTGAGTAACTAACTGATTTTCACCTGATGATCACTTTCCTGATTTGAATACTCCTAGAATAGAGTTCATTTTGTATAAAAATGAGCTTTACGAAATGTTCACTGGCCTTCGTCTTCTTGATTCTTTTCGGAAATATCTTCACATCAACTTCAGGTTAGTTTCATAAGCTCAAAAGGGAGATATAAAAGCCACGCATATTGACGGACTAAATCTAAATATCACTATGATTAAACTTTGATGAAAAATTAATAAAATATGTTGGGTGTGACAATTGACACATAATATGGAGCTGTGACAATTAACACAGAATGCTAATTAACGACCGCAGTATTTAACGCTAAAAAATTAAGACTTTTTATCAACTTTTGTTGGTAATTCTTCGGCTGTTTTTTAGATGAAAAATTAATAAAATATGTTGGGTGTGACAATTGACACATAAAATGTAGCTATGACAATTAACACAGAATGCTAATTAACGACCGCAGTATTTCATGCTAAAAAATTAAGACTTTTTATCAACTTTTGTTGGTAATTTTTCAGCTGTTTTTTATCGTTGCCTCAGATGAGATGAAATCTTTCTTCAGGATTTGAGCGATATAAATTGGATCGATATTTTGAATATAACAAACGTTGCTCTCTTAGGGGATTGGAAACAGGTGACAAGATTTATCTCCTATGCCACTAGTTTCAAGTGGGTAACAGGAACTTAGACGAAAAGCAAATTGGGCGTCACAATAAAACGGAATTTAGACGTTATTTTTTTGCAAAACTAGCATTTTGGACAAAAAGCATTCAGCTAACCAAACTGTTTGAAAAATTAAGTATATAATCCCGTTTTGGATCAAGTTAACATCCTCCCCTCAGATAGACCAAGTAAAGATCTTCTACCCCAGCATTTAATTTGCACTAAATTTGCTAAGCGCTGCATATAAAATGCTCGATTCTGATTGGCTGAAAATTACATCCCCCCCTCAAAACGTTTTTTTGGAGGGGCAGTATGTTAAATTGCTCCCCCATTGCATATCAAAATATTTAATACTTAACAAATTATTTAACAAAATTATTTGTAAAACAATCGTCTAAAATATACAAAAACATTTTTCAAATGCATATATTATACAATTATACAAGTCAGTAGTGGATTTAGGGGGCGGTCCCCCTTTTCTACTTTTTTGAGATTTTTGGATGAGTGACCTTAAAATTTTTCTAAACGCGCCTTCGGCGCCTATATATACTAATTTTGATGAGGGAGCGCGCTCTGAAAAAACTCACTTTTTTGGTCGAAATTTTACAGAGAAAACTAATTTAGTCGACCTAAAAAAAGTCGAGAAAAATGTCACAAATTTTTCGAAAATCCAACTTAACAAAAAAATGAGTAAAACGAGGGAACAGCTCCAGACAATTATTATACACGCGCCTGATACAAGTGCTGATATTTGAAATTTTTGAGTTTTGCTTCTGAAATATCGGCACATTTGCAAGAAAACTGTTTTGTTTGGGAGTGAAAGAAACCGAGAACAAAATTTCACAATTCGCTGAGTTTATTGTTTGTTCAGAAAGTTTATTGACACCGCGCCTGAGGATATTTTGTTTGTTTAGCATGCGACATCAATTAAAATGGTCAATTTTGTCTTTTCAACTTCGAATCATTTGAATTTAATTACTTTTCAGTGACTTGGAGTCAGTAACAACAGCGTTCAAACTAATTTTAGCACTGTTGAACAACTTTATATTATCTGCTCTGTTGCACTTCGGCACTCTTGTTCGGCCCCAGTTGCGACATAACTACTGTCCCTTCCTGCATTCAGTAAAAAAATTTGATAATCAATTTTATGCTAATTTTGTTGTTTGTCTCTATAAATTCCTAACACGAGTGATTAAAATCAATTAAAGACGAATCAAAATGTTGTGTTATTAAAAACTCTTTTTGATCGATTCTAATCGCTCAAAATAGATCATAATTAAAGTTTTTTCAATAACTTTTCAAACTTTTCCTATAGTGTTTTATAATCGATATTAAATCATTATAACTGCAAACAGTCATCGTTTCAATAATCTGATTCTGTCCGCAGATATCAGGCGACAACAGACATACACATATTTAGACAAATGTGTGCACAGATTGCATTAATTTAATCATAAATGCTCATATTTTAGCTTCGGGTTGAAGTACGCGACTTAAAAAAACGGTTTGACTATTCGAAAACCGACGCGACTTTTTTTTGGCAATTCCAGACCAGCTCAAACGAAGATTACTAATTCAACAACAGCGCAACATAGGCAAAAGGCGCGACCAGTGCGAAAACAAAAAATCCAAGGATTTAATTGGAGTCGTACCGCCAGTTTTTTTTTTTCATGCTGCGTCGCCAAACTATTTTGTTAACACGCGCCGCCAGTTTTTTTTATTGAAAGACTGACGCCGCTACTTAAGATTAGACTGGCAGCGCAAATTTAGGCCGCTGGGCAATTAGGAAATAAAATTTTTCTTGATAAACACAAAAATAAACAGTTTTCTTGATAGTTCAAATGTTTAGCAGTAACAGATTTTTTTTCACCATCAATTATCAGTTTTGGTTATGGCGAATTTTTTTGCTGAATTGTTTTTTCATTTGGTCGTACTCTTATGCTTCCCACTTTTCATGGAAGTAATTGAATATTTGGTTTCGATCTGGTGTTTTTCTTCAGACAAAAAAAAATGACCTTATAGTCCACCCAATTGAAAAATTTTGACATTCTGAGCTCAACTTGAAAAAAACGTAACCTCTTTTGCATATTGTTTTTTTTCCGCAAAAATATGCGGGGAGGAAAAACGTCAAAGTTTTAATATCAGAATAATTAAACAAATCTGCAGTGAAATATTTTGGGTCAAAAATTAAATCAAAATGAATTTAATCTTTTTTTTTCTTATTTTCACTACTCTAATAGAGTCTAAATGCATTGTTTTTACTTTAAATTACGTTTGATTTAAAAAAAAAATAAGTTGAGAAACTTTTGTTTAAAAAGGAGCAACTTTCCAATCTATTTAAAATTGTTTGTCACAAGTTCTTTTTATGTACGTTCAAGAGAATATTGATTCTTGAGAGTTGTTTTCTGAATCGAGCAGTTCTGTTTTGAAATTAGAAATATTTTTAAGCGTGTTAAAAATCCACTAGGAATATTTTAAAGGTTTTAACTGCAGCTGTCTATTGAAATCCTTGATGAATGAATCCTAAGCAAAAAACTAAAAGTTGTTTTTAGTCAAAGTATCTAACGGCAAGCGACATATAACTGCTTTGATTATGTCCCCCGTTTTTCCTACAAAATATAATGGAAAATAACAAAAACATGAGTAAAACGAGGGAAGAGCTCCAGATAATTATTATTTGCTTGCCGTTAAAGTTCACTGACTAAAAAAAATTTTGTTCTCTGAAAGCCGGAACAAACAATTAAAATCACTGAAATGGGCGTGCTAGTAATAATATTTAACATAATTTTGAAGTAGTAACACAGTATTTCTGTTCCGACTTTCGAAGAAAACTGAAAAGTTATGTTCGGTGTGGTTTTTTTATCCAGTCAATTTTCGCCGGTCGATTTAATAGTTTTCAACAAAATTTTTAATACCCCATTGAAGATTTTGACTTCTTGAGCTATTAAAAGATATTTTTGTCTCCGATTGTTTTTTGCAAAATTTTGGGTTTGCAAATTGCCAAGTTTCCCATGTTCTGGTTTAAATTAAGCGCGGTTTGAAGAGGTTATTCATAATGCTAGGAGCGTAACACAAATTATTTATGCGTGGCGAAGTATCCCGAGGCTAAATAATCGGTCGAATTATTTCGTACGACTCAAAATTTTACACTTTGCCGTTGTCCAAAATTTATTGTCCACTTTGCTATTGTCAGTTCCCAAAAACTATTCGATATAAATTACGGGACAGTCGGAACATTCGGGGATTTTCCTTGATATACGAGCAGTCTTGTTTATTTCTTGAACCGTTTTAAAACAACCTACAACTTTTTCTCAAATGCATTTTTACTTTGAATACCGCCGTTTTACCATTTAGCATAGTTTACATTTAGTTGACTCGTGAAGGGTACTTTCACGGTGCGAGGAATGGTCTTTCACAATGTAAGTTGTGGAGCAAGACTAGTTAAGCAAGAAGTCAACTAATACGTTTATGGGAAATTTAGCATAACAATTGATCTTTGTGATTGCAGTCTATAAAATTAATGTCAAAATCAGTGATCGGGAGAAATGACTTATGCGCTTCCTAAGAACTGTTCAAATCAGCTCCTACTTAAAAATTGTGCAATATGAAGAAAACAGACACACAAGTCAGCCTAATGTTGTAAAAGAAAACTATTCGGACTAAAAAAAATTGTGACTGAAAACTCAGTGACAAAAATGATTATACTCAAAAAAATTTACATGTTGACGTAAGTATTTAATCGATTTATCTACAACCATTTTTTGAACTATAATCGATTCTGTACAGATAGAATCCATTTTTTATCCACCAAAATTAAATGGAGTTTAGTGCCAAAATAATCCGTTTTTGTATTGTGTAAAACCTTTATATAATCTGTAGATAATCTGCAAATAGACAGGATATAATCTTTATGCAGTAAAACCTGTAGATAATCTGTAGATAATCTGTATATAATCTGAATCAAATCTGTATCAAATTGATTATATTGTCTAAAAACCATAGGGGTCATAGCAATTTCAATTTTGACAATTTAAGTTTTAAATTAATTATTTTGTTTTGACAAATTCAACAAAAATTTGCTATCAGGAACAATTTTTCTCAATTTTATAGTGAGCTGAGCTCACTTGAGGATAATTGGTTACCGCAAACTACAAGTTCCACGAGATCCCTCTAAGATTTTGCAATCTAAGGGTTTCCGCTGTAAGAAAAGTAATTTTGTGCAAAACTTCTTCAAATGCCATTTAAAAAATCAACCTAATCAGCGCGATTTTGTGATAAAAATATCAATAAAAAAAAATTAAAATAGAGCAGTTTACTTGTTGCTGCAAATTGTTTTCACAATAAAAAAATTTACTTTTTTTCAGATCAAACATCAATTCAAAAACTTCAAAAAAAAGCCTACGTTATAATTTTATTTCAATATATTCATTTTATCTGATTGGCGAGAATGTTGAGAAAATCAGTATATATTCTGTACATAACATGTATATATTCTATATAAAATCAGTACATGTTCTGTAGATAATCTCTAGATAATCTGTAGATAATCTGAAGATAATGTGTATATAATATGTTTATAGAATGCATAAAGTTTTATGCAGAAAAAAAAACAAATTTAGAGTGTTTTGGCGTTGACAATATAAAGAAAATATACAGTATAAAACTTTTCCAAAACAAAATGCCTAATAACCGATTTTCAAAACTACATAATTGAAGTTTACTATATAAAACTACAACAGATCTGAAATCTGTATACTTTCTTTAGACAATCGACTTTTATCCATTTTTTCACCGCGTGTGAAACTACTAAAAAGACTGTTCGTATCAATACAAAGCGCTGAGTTAGACTTAAATGAAAGATGCTTAGAGAAATCCATTTGCTTCAAAAATTTCAAGCTCAATATGTCTGGGCGATATGCAATATCTTCATGTATCTGTCAACCATCTGAAATATTTCTAATTTTTGATCCCTGCTCTAGTGTTTTAGATTTGCACCTGATACTCTTAGCTAGATTTGCACCTGGTACCTGGTACACTTACTTCCACTAAGCTTCAAGATTACGGTCTTCTTTTTTAAGAAAACTGCAATTTGATAAAATTTCGAATGAAATGAAACGAAACAAAATAACTGATTTTTGTTTCAGACTATTTTTTCCTCAACACGCTATGAAATTTATAATATGATGTTTTTAGGTCTAATACCGTAATAATGGTTACAAAAAGTTAGCCTCTAATCAAATTCAAACACCTTTTGAGGCGTATTAAATCGCCATTAGATAAAGTTTTTAAATCCAAACTTTCTTCGAAAGTCAGAACATTAATGAGTTAGACTTAGATGAAGGATGCCTAGAGAAATCCATTCGTTTCAAAAATTTCGAGCTCAATATGTCTGGGCGAAATGCGATATCTTCATGTATCTGTCAGCCATCTGAAATATTTCTAATATTTGATCCCTGCTCTAGTGTTTTTAGATTTGCACCTGGTACTCTTAGCTAGCATTCATTAATTACTTCTAGGTGATAGTTTGCCTAGCTGACTTCCTAAGGAATACGGCCATTTTCAAAAGGAACTTACCCAGGTGAATAATTGTCAGTTTGCCGAAAATAGAATAAAGCTATTTTTAATTGTCATCTGAGGTTATATTTTTTACTCAGATTTAATAATAGTGGCAATTAAAGAATAAGTATCTTATTTTAGGAGGTAATTTAGAAGTTTTCTTTTTACTTTATGATATTTTTTCATTGATTGAGCAAAGTTTAGACTAAAAAAGCAACACAGGCAGCGATAAGAGACTAAATTAAATTTTTCATAAGTGACAATGCCCTAGCGTTTGAAAAGATGCAGTCAATCAAGTTAACGGATACTCTAACTTTAGGCAAAATGTTCGGCAGATTGACTTTTTAGCTTGTTGAAATGCCACCCTTGCGGACAATTTAATTTTGTGAGACTATCACAAAAATTGGTTAGCTCAGAAAATTTTAATTTCTATGAACCTAATCAACTGATCTGAAAATTTTGTCTCGTTAATGTTCCCCATACATCTTTCCCAAAGTGATCAAAAGCTATACAATCATGTTAAAGTGATCAAAATCTTCGCAATCTTACCACAGTCAAGCATTATATCCTGTATCTCTCAAAAATCTTAATTTCACTCCTTCTATGATAAAAAACATATACTTTCAAAGGACGGCAACAAATACAAACCAAGATGAGTTTTACCATACCCTTTTGCAGGTCCCTCAAAACAAGCTCGCAACGTATCAAAAAAGTGCCAATATAAAGCACTTTCTCTTTTCATTCCGGATTCCAAAACAATCAAGCGCGCTCCAAGCTTTTCGCTAGTATCTTGATGCTTCATTAAACTTTAGATAATGCATAATTGGTGGCGACAAAGACAGAGCCATACAACACTTCTACATATATAGTAATCACATTTATGACAATTTACTTAAATGTCTTTCCGTAAAATGTTACGACCAACCAGTGTTTTAGATTCTTTTAAAAAATTTTTTCACAGTGATAACTGTAATCAAAACATTTATGTGCAATTGTTACGTTAATTGCTGAAGAAAATCTTTAATCAGAAATCGCATTTTCTCAGCGCAAGCTCCTTCCTCAAAATAAACCTAAGGTTCTTTTTTCCAAACAAAATCAGATATTTTAAGCGTATGGTATCCTAATAGTAAGACAAAACGACTTTGACCTGACTCAATTCTATTTGAAATGCAACAAGACTGCTCGTATCAGGGCGAAGCCCTGAATGTTCCGACTGCCTTTTAAGGTTTTATGGAGCAGTAATAACATCAAAAAAATAAATGTAATAAAATAAAATGAAAATTTTTTTTCTAAAATTTGATTTTTTTTGATGAAAATCATCCCCCCGCACGTCATATAAAGAACAAAAGGATAATTTCGCTCCTTGTAACAAATCAATTATGGCAAATAAACTTCTTTCAACCAATTTGGAACGATTTCTAAGACTTCAAAATGGAACGATTTCAAAATGGCAATCTTTAAACCCTCATAACTTTACGAAAAATGATCACAAGAAAAAATATTTTCACATTTAAGCTCAGGACAACAAAACCTTTTGAGTGATATAAAAAATTCCGTCAAAAATGGCTAGTTAAAAAGTCGAAATTTGTCTGAAGAAAAAAAACTCCACCTCGAGCACAAATATTCCGTTACTTTCGTATCGAAAGTCGGAACAATAATTTGCCGCTGATGCGTGTTATAAAAACGCATTAAATTGCTCGTTATTTATACCAAAATGATCAAAAACTAGCATTTTTTAAACCCCAAAAATAATATGAAAATTGATCCCAGGTAATTTTTTTATAGATCGAAAACGCTTAAAAAGCCGAGTTGAAAGTTGAAAATTGACTGAATAAAAAACACAAAGCATAAACTTTCCGCTTTTCTTCGAAAGTTTTATAATTACTTTTTGCTGGATCTATTTGACTACCACCTCACCCGTTTGCAAAAGGGGGAGATTTGTTACAAGATACAAACGCTCACAAATACTTAAGCGTTAAATTAGCTCATTATCCACGGTCAATGGTCTTAAGTTGTTGCAATTGTGGTAATGAAATTATCCGCTTGGCCCATTTGAAGAGAGAAGGGAGGAGAAGGACAATGTCAGCATGCGTGACCAGCCATTTGCGCCCCAAAAGCAGTCATGTCCGGAACTGACTGCTTTTGTGGCGGAAATGGCTGGAGCGCACAAGACTGTGTTTTTGGGGCGGAAATGAGTGGAGCGAAAGTTACTGGAGCAGAAATGACTGGGAGTCGTCAGCATGGACAAGGATATCATTTTCTTTTTTTTCGGAGAAATCAGAAAATCAATTTAGTCAATCTAAAAAAGGTCGACAAAAGTCGAAAACATTTTTTGAAAATCCGCCCCTACCTCGGAAAACTTATATCCGCCCCTGTATGAAAACATTTTAGAAACTGGGATTCATTATTCAATCATTTCACCTTCGGAAAAATATTCGGCTTTTTTCTTCTAGTCTTTTTTGCAAGGAAAACTGTGCTAACTTGCACAGCAAGCGGCTACCCCTTGTTTATTTCTAAGTAGGAGCAACTTTGGAAATATCGGAATCGAAGGTAGCTCAGATGTGATGCTACTGATTTGAGATCACCGACGCCCAAGCGGTCAATTGGTTTAATTGATGGCCTCATGGGGTAATATGGAATCGATTGGGTCGCCCCGTTTCGATTTTTAACCATCTCAACTTTTTCCCGCATAGTGCCCGGTTCTTTCGGAAAAATGTCTGAGGAGTTGTCCGCCTCAACATACAACAGAAAGTTCAAAATCAGAGGAAAAATAATCTGGAATGTGAATCAACAGTATGGCCATGTGCCGCGTTTTACCAATAGTTGAATTACTGTTAAAAGAACCGTTCTTATAACTTCCGTATAGATGAACAGTTAAAACCAAATTACTTGCTGACGCACAACATAACAATCACTGTTCATTCATTTTAGTTAACCTCGAAGGTGTTTTTTTTAATAGGGGATAGCTATGAAAACATGTTCAATATTTGTATAGTATATTTGGATATTAAAAAAGAATGTAGTATTAACAGTCAGGTTAATCTAGATCGACCAATTTATATTGTCTCAAAGACACTTTTTCAAAAATTATGTTTATTGTTCCGACTCTCGATACGAAAGTAACGGAATATTTGTGCTCGGGGTGGGTTTTTTTTTCTTCAGACAAATTTCGACTTTCTAACTAGCCATTTTTGACGAAGCTTTTTTATATCATTCAAAAGGTATTGTTGTCCTGAGCTTAAATTTGAAAAGATATTTTACCTGTGATCATTTTTCGTAAAATTATGAGGGTTTAAAGATTGCCATTTTGACCAATTTGGGACAATTAACGCGCAATATAATTCGCGCTATTAACGCGTAAGCGGAGATTTAATCTGTCTTATAAATCGTTCCAAATTGGTTGAACGAAGCTTATATGCCATAATTGATTTGTTACAAGGAACGAAATCTATCGTTTTGTACTTTATATGGCGTGTGGGGGGATGATTTTCATTAAAAATTTTATATTTTAGAAAAAAAATTTCATTTTATATTATTTCATTTAATTTTTTTTTATGTATTACTGCTGCTCAATAAACCTTATAAAAGGCAGTCTGAACATTCAGGGCTTCGTTCTGATACGAGCAGTCTTGTTTATCTTTACTAGCATTGCTCTGAACCCAGATGCTTAATCGCTTCAAAACCGATCACATCATTGTACAATTTATCGTGACTCCAAAAAGGTCCGAAAAATGTGGAATTGGAACTTTTGTTTTGAGAGAATTAACTGGGATTTTGATCAGGTGCTTTACGTCCTGTCGCCATAGAAATGGGATAAATTCCGCTCTGGAATTAATGGTTCCCTCGCTTTTCTTCGGGACAATAGTAGTCTTTACTGGGTTGCGTGTTGGAAGTTTTAATCCCAGAAGTCTAGAAATAGGCTAGTTTGGGACTACAATTTAACGGTTTCTAATAAATAAATGGCATAAATAATAATAAATGCCCAAATTAATAGCGGATATTTGCAATGAGCCCTGGGAGATATAAGACAGTTCAGTGTCAGTCTAATGGCGTCAGATAGAGCGGCAGCTTTGAGACAGAGCATGCGGCACTAATTTACGATAGCTCAGTAGCGGGTACCTGTTTTAGTAAGACCAAGGCCACCCAAAAAACTAGATTCTCTGGTTGCTAAAAAACTCGTGTTTTATTATTAGTAATTGTTTCGCAAATTTATCTACTCGGTTAAATACGACTGTTGTTTTTGTTTTGGGTCATACCTTCATACTAGAAAATGCACTAAATTGACCTGATTATCTGTCAGAAAGGGCATCACCTATGCATATTTAGTTGGTGACGTACAATTTAATACCATACAGAACCATTTAGAACCATATAGAACCATTTAGATCACTTCAAATGAGCCATTCTATACTTTTGAAACTTGAATAAAGGAAATGAATTCGTTAATCTTCGAGTGTGTCGAGGGCTAGGCAATTCAGTAAGTTCACACATGGTACACAATTTCCGCATACGAGAAAACCAAGGTGGATCATTTAGAACTTATGAATCATTACTTATTCAAGAGGCAAAAGGAACGGATATAAAATAGCCGTTATTGAATGAAAAATGACTTTCCCTGCATGAGACAAAAAAAGGCTTTATTGAATGCAATGCACCTCGTGATGTGTACAACAGCTTGTTTTGACAACTCTATGGAAAGATTATGGTAGCTCTGCGCCCCAATGCTGCAATTATTACGATATAAAATGAAAGCGGAAACAAGCGGGGTCAAAGGCACTGCATTATTGATAACTTTTAGTTGATGTTCTTAGATATTTCTTTCCATCAGATAAGTTTGTAAATGAATGAGAAAAACCGGTTGCTGAATAAAGATCACAGAGAAATCTGAATGCAGCTATCAATGCAACTTCAGTTAAACAACTAATCGAAATGCTTCGAAAAAGTTTTGCCGAAAAAAACTTTTATTTATCCTCAAAACTTGAAAAACTACACTAGATTAAAAAAGTTGTTTCCAGCTTTCATTGGTAGGACCAATTTATTTAAGCTGATAATCAAGACAAACCCTGCCACATTGTGCGAATTTTTGCTTATAGAATATGAAACTTTTCTTATAGAATATGAAACCACTTTTCATTTTAATGAAAAACACTTTTTTCTGCTTTCAAATATTGTTTTATGCGTTAATTAAGCTGTTATTAATTATTTCTTATTACTTATCTTTAGAAATGCCCGGCTAATTAAAAAAAGTTGATTTTTTTCTTTTTAAAAATTTTTTGCAAAGATAACTGATCGAAACTTTTTGTGCTACCTGCACACAGCAACCGGTCACACTTTTCAAATTCAAGGCAAAATTTGAATCAAGTGCAGCTTTTTTCATCACGCCGCAACTATCCGATAAAAGCAAACTGCTCTTCGCAGAAATAAACAATCCCCAAACCCCTTCTTCAGCTATCATATTTTATCCTTCTTAGCTGTTCAAAGCGACAATTACGCGTGTGAAGACTTTTGACTTCGAGGCTTAATAATTGATCTGGTACTTTACAGGAGAGGCAAATGGCTTCCTTTCGCTCCATTTAAGATACTTACGCAGCATCAAACAAATTTAAAGTCTCACCATTTACCGACTTTTTTATCTTCAGACTACAAAAATCTGTTTTTAATTATCTAACCGTCGTTCCGCTACTAAAAAGAGTCCAGTTGAAATCAGTCAAACGTGAAAGGAATTGCATATTTATGAGGCTGACATTTAGCATAAAAATGAGCTAAGCCAAGCCAATGCAACCATATCAATTCAAAATTAGACAACAGTTGGGAATGGTTATTATCTGTAACCACCTAAAGTTCCGAGGGAAAAGCAACTGAAAATACAATTTTTGAACGATTATTTCATGATGGAGTAAATAAAAGGTAGGAAATTCTGCTGCTCTTAAATACTGACGGCTGTAAAATAGTTGAAATCAATCAGAAAACTGTAGCTGATTGCTGTGCAAGTAGCGCCGAAAGCTCCAAACATGGTAATCTGTAAGAGTAACTAAAGTTGGGAAAAAGTTTTGAATTCAGTAATATGCTGCAAATGGCCGGTTCAAATTAGGCAACAAGGATGGCCGGTCGCTGTTTCAAGTAGCACTGAACGCAATTAGAGCGAATAACAAGACTTCTCCTATCATTGCAAAACCCTGAATATTTAGACTACCGGCTTATAGAGCAATGTTTTGAAAAAATTTTAAACTCTTTTTGAATACTATCAAACCCCAATGTATGTAAAGTATAAAGTGATATATTTCGCAAAAGTATTAAATAAACTAAACGATATGCCTCAATTCAATTTGGAGCGATTTTTATGACAGATTAAACCGCCGCTTACGCGTTGAGAGGGCGAAATGTATCTCACCTTAATTGTCAAAAATGGTAAAGTATTTAAGCCCCCATGACTTTACGAAAAATCTTCAAATTAAAGTATCTTTTTAAACTCAGCCTTTCGAATGGTATAAAAAATAGTCAAAACTGCTAGTAAAGCAATCGAAAACTGCCCGGAGAACAAAACCAGCCCGAGGGCAACAACATTCCGTCACTTTCTTTGAAAACCGGAACAATAAGGAAAAAAATTTGAATTTTTTTTTACAAAATTTGTATTCTATTTTGTTGTTTCTTTTTAGTATTTTTTGCTCTAGGAAGTAAGAGGATGCCAACCAGGCATTTATCTCCAAGACTGGCATGATTATAGCAAAATTAACGAAAAAGTCAGTGAAAAAAATAAAAGGTCACTCTATTACTTTTTAATTGCACTTCAAATGGCACCTGAAATGGTTCTGCTATCATAACATGCTCGACACCCTACGCAAATTGAGTAATGGACAAGATTTTGCGTGGGAAGACCAAAGTTAGACCGTGTTACTTCTGGAACCTGATCTAAACTACATTTTATGATTGGATAAATTAGATATTTTACCAATGTAAAGTATTTAATATTAACCAATCATGATCCATCTAACTAACAATCCACTTATTTGTAAGTGCTGAAATTACTTGTAATTTCAGCACCAGAGAGATTTGAATTTAACTTAGGAATTAGTTGACTCTCCAAGAAGACTTCAGCAACCGCAATAAACCAGTATACCCTAGATCTATTGAGCCTAGCAGAGACTAGTTAAACAACCTGAGACTAGATAGTATAAGAGTAAGATTAGGATCGGTATTAGACTAAGAAGTTGCACGAATCTATCCGGCCGAAAATAAGATAGCGTGACGAGCAGACGGTGTACCCTATCCGAAATTACTCTATGAGTTATACCCATCGGTCCTAACTCATCTGGTGCGACCATAAGTCTCGAACAAGACCTTAATAGCTTAGAATTAACCAAAAATAGATTAGAATTTAGACAAAACATTTACAAAATGTTATACGACGATAATTTAATCGAAATGTCTCTACGACTCAATAGATCAGAGCCAATATTTCGAACGATAACAGAACTACCCGGAATTGGAAGAAGACCTCGAACCAGAGACGACATACGACAAAGTAGAAACTTGCCATATAGTTATATGATAGTTCGGCAAAAGCCAGAACAAACTTTTGTATTTAGAATACTACTAGCAATGAATTTAGATTTTCATTTGCAAACATAAAATCTTGAAGTCAATCTTCAAAATCATTTCAGGCGCTAAACCAAATTATTAATATACAATAACGATTGATAAAAAGATCTCAGATCGTTTTCCTAAATTCTGCAGTAATATACAAAACATGTTTGAAAAATATTTATTGAAAAATCAAAATAAAAATTAGTAGCATGACAATAAATGGTTAGTAATCATAAATCATCCTGTTGTTCCAGCTTCATCACCTAACCATAACAGCATTCATAAGCTCACTAATATCATAAAAACACTAAATCTTTTCCTTACACAAATTTAAATCATTTTAAAACTTAAATTCACTTAAATTTAAAATCAGATCATCAAGGCTTATCCTTGGATCTTAAATCATTTTCTACTTAATTAAATTTAAAACTTGATCATCAAGGCCTATCCTTGGATCAAAAAGAACAACTTTGTTCTCCCCCACCCACTTAATTAGTGTCTAACGACCTCAAACGTCGATTCACTATCCAACCCTTTCTAAAAACCCAGGACTAATAGAAATTTTTAAACAAAACTAATCATTCAAATTAGGATAAACAGTGAAGAACTTCGGTTATTCATCCTTCACTTGATCCCCCCTCTTACCAGACCCAGGATAAATCTTAGACTTAGTAAGTTTAAAATAGTATCTAACGAACTACTCGCGTTCTAATTATACCTGAACCTTGTGGATCGATTTACTATTCTCCAACCCTTGAACACAATCACTACCCTTAAGTAAGATTAAGTAAGTTAACACCTTAGCTTATACTAGCCACGAGAAAGTAAAAAATCATTCGTCGGAATAGATATACTTTTCTCTCCAACCCTGAACAAATAGACCCAAGTTAAGCTAACCAAAAAATCGTAAGGACTAACAGTCTAAGTAATAGAAATCATTTAACAACCTTTTGCATCCGTCATCCTAAACCTTATGTCATTTAAAAACCTAGGAAATAAACAAACAATCGTTTTACACAATTGTGAAATAGATAACAAAAAATACGACCTTGTAATCACACCTCATACACAAACAGTTGGATACATTCGAACAAAACGACAAACACTAAAGAGAAAAATAATAACTAAACAAAGACAAATAACACGAAAAAGATTTTCAAAAAATCGAAACGCATTTTCAGAATCAGAAACCAACAGTTTAGACGAACTTTATAAACTAAAAGAATCAATAGATAAAAATTGCCCAATTCACGATCAATTATATTTCTCTGACTCAGAAACAACTTCAAATTCATCAAAAAGAGGAAAAAGAAGAATAAAAAAGCAGTATAAACACAAACCAGTACATTTATACAATTGGAACCAACCAATTAGACACATTGATAATTACATATTAACAGTCATCAAACGAAAAAATGAGCTCAACACACACCCCAGGTGAAGAAAGTCCAGATGATGATGATATCTTCCCCTTTATAGTAGATGCAACCACTGATAGAGGACAGCATATATTTTGCAAAAATTTACTTTTAAATTTATTTGAACCCGGAATCAGTCCATGTAAAACAGAGTTCCCAGATGTAAAAATCAAAAGACAATTTATCGATCACTATCTAAAAGATATATGTAACCTAACACAACAATACGGAATCTACTCCATAGAATTCAGCTCACCAAACCAGAATCACAGTAAATATATAATTCAAACAGACGACCTTGATTTAGAATTTTCAAAAGTATTCTCAGAATATATAAAAAGCATCCAATATCATAACTCACAAAGAGCAAACTCCATATTCACTAATGAAGTTTTTGCAATAATATATAGTTATATCTCGATATTAGAAAACGAAATCCAGATACCAAATGTCTCACCGACAGAAACATCTAAACATATAAGAGTACGACATGAAATCACACTACTCTCTAGTTTTCTAAATATAATTAAAGAAAATTTCACGAAAGATGAAGTTTCACAACATACAAAACACGACTTACAAAAAATTTTGGCATGGTTCATAATAGATTATTTCACACATAATATTGATTTAATTTCACAAGCAAGAAAAAATTTTAGACCACAAAACTCAAACGATGATACTGCTATCACAGAACAATCAGACTATGTTTGGGACCCCGAATGGTCTCATCCCGCATTCATAAACTTCCCACAATCAATCTCAAGCCAAGCAATAAGTACGATATCTTATGTAAGAGATTATGTAAGAGTAATACCATTAACCATTGATGCAACACCATTAAACTATAATACATTTTTACCCGATATGCAAAATAATAGTTTAAACTCTACAGTCATACACAATGAAAACCTCAATGGAACTAGAAATCTCACTCAACAAGATATCCAGAC
This sequence comes from Symsagittifera roscoffensis, assembly GCF_963678635.1. Lineage (NCBI taxonomy): Eukaryota > Metazoa > Xenacoelomorpha > Acoela > Convolutidae > Symsagittifera > Symsagittifera roscoffensis. Next base: position 40,603,065 of record NC_087062.1, read on the forward strand.
ACCATCACACTTCATAAATGAAGAAATAGTACACACAACAACTACACATCAAAGTATTTCACCAATACGTCCAAATTTAACAACACCAAGAAATACAAACCCTTCACAAACACAGGTAACCTTACAATCAACCGTTAAACCTTCGGTTGCCCCAAAAAATTAACACATGGATTACCAAACATACAGACCCATGACAATACCGTCAAAAACACGCAAAACGTTCACATGAAACAATTTTACAGACCATAATTATAATTACACACATCCATCAAAAACAAATTATCAACCACGAAAAAATTTTAGTAATTATACAAGATCTCGAAACTGGGATAACCCAATAGCACAAACTAATTCAGTAAATTTTCAAACAAATTTACATCCTTCACAGGATCGTAGTGAAAACTATCCATTTTTTCAACAAAATAAAAATAAAAAACAAACATCTTATCAAATGGATTACTTATCCTCAGATGATGATTTTTTACAACCAGATATATTTGCACCATATAATCAAGAATATCGTGGACAAGGAGTACAGAAACCACATACAAATCATAGAATTGTTTCCCCACAACCGATAGATACACAAAATCAACAACCAATTCAGCAACAAAACCCAATTAATACACAATATTTTCAACCAATTCAGCAACAAAACCCAATGATCACACACTCGTATCAACCGACACAAATGCAAAATGAAATACCACTCCCATATTATCTTCAACAACACGAAATAACAAGAAATCTACTTTCAAATTTTTCTCAAATGCCAAATGCAGCAGAATCATTACAAATGACAATGAATCCATACCTTATGGGTGGATCATCAATAACATCAAATAAACCTTTAATGGTATTCACAGGAACAGACCCTGAATATTCTGTAGAAGACTATTTAAATGCAGTAACAGCAAATTTGATTTTAAATATAGGACCTGAACCAATTAATACGCCACTACATCAAAACTGGATACATCGACGCACAGCGTTGATACAAACAACTTTAGATGGCGCAGCCCAAAAATGGTTTTCAGTATTGCCTCTAGAAATAAAATCAAATTGGAAAAGGTTTACACAAGAATTTTCAAAAATGTTTGACTCCGAAAGAAACAAACAACAACAAAGAGTTTTATGTAATGAAATTCGCAGATTACCAAACGAAACCATCAAGCAATTAGCAGTACGAATCGAAACACTAGTTCGAAAAGCATATTCATTAAATACACATGACTATAAAAACACAAAGATGACAGAAATCTTAATGATGACCTTAACACCACAATTGAGGAAAATAGCAATAAAAAAGAGAGCATCCCATCCTTCTTCAATTCGAGAACCCGATTTAGACTTTCGAAAACTAGTAGACAAACTAGAACAAGCAGAAATCACAATGAAACTCGAAGAAACGGAAAATCTGAAATTACAATACGTTAACAGAATTGAAACAGCTTCCACAAATATAAACAATATACAGGAATCAGATACAGACCTCGTTGAAAAAATCACTGAAATACTCAATATTTACGAAAAACACCCAAACTTTAAAGGCAAACCATCTTTCAAAAAATGGTGTAATTATTGGCGACGATACGGACATAGTATTTCTGAATGTAGACAAAAACAGCAAGATAATCAAAATAAACCTCAAAAATAAAAAGAACCAAATAAATCATTCTATCAATGCATGAAAAAAGATCAAAATCTACCGAACAAAACTGTGTACAGCAACAACAGTTCAGGAAAACCACTCCCGAACAATACAAATTATACAAGAAACCAATCACCACATAACTCAAGTTATAGAGGAAGATCGCCAGAACGAAGAAGTACACAAAATTCGTCACACAATCACTACAATAGACCAAATAGTAGAAATAACTACTCCAGATCTAATTCAAACACAACACAATTTGTTTCTAGATCTAATTCCCAATCAAGAAATAGATACTATCCAAACAATTATTCACGAAACTCATCATATAATAGAAATAGAAACTATTCCAATAATCGAAATAGAAGCTATTCCAACAACCGAAATCAGTATTATCCAAACAATCGATCAAGAAATAACTCATATAATAGATCAAACGGTAATAATCAAAATAGATCGCGAAATAATTCACAAAATCGACACTCAAGTTATAATAATCGTTATAGAAATTATTCCCAATCACCACACCGGAATAATAATCACTATAATAATTCTAATAATCGCCACAGAAGTAGTACACCTAAACATCAAAAACATATTAATCAAGTACAATCTAATCCAGAAACAACATCAGACCCTCCAGGTATTGATGACACAGTAACTGATACGTTACAACTCAATCAAATAAACTGTGGATCATCAGATTCAGAAAGCGACGCAGAAAACACTCTCTCCATCAATATGATAAAAGTCGAAAATGACTATGAATCTATTATATATGAACAACCATTTTCATCACACATATATGAAAATCAATCAGAACTCCTTCACAATTATTATATTGGACCCATCCATTCCACACCGACGACGCAAAAAACTAATGAAATTAACACTACAAATCAACCCAATGAGAATGACAAGACAAAATGCTTAAAAACAAATCACATCTATCAAAACATACAAAAAGAACAACCCAAAGAAAAAATTTGGACAATACCATTTCTTTTAGAAAGTCCAAGAAGCAAAGAATTTCAACCACCAGATCTTGAAATTGATTTTTTAATTGATTCAGGAGCAGAATCAAATATAATAAACATTCCCACATGGAATGAAATAAAAACCTTACACCCAAAGCTAACACCTCTTGAAACCTCCAGCAAACTAGCAACAGCACAAGGATCAACATTAATAAACTACGGAAAAATCCAATTATTCCTTCTCCCCACAAGAACAATAGAGCAAAGTAAAATTTTAGATAAACCATTTAAACAAATATTCCATATCACCGATATTAAACACAATATCATTGGAATACCATTCATATCTAAATATATACCAACAATCAACATCTTGAACAGTAAAATACTAATCAAAGATAAATATACAAAAACAAAAGACACATCTCTAACATTTTTTAAAAGATTAAATAAACAACCACCATTCTTTTCAAAATTCTATCCAATATATAACCAACAAAGAAAACACTTGAAACCACTATCAGGAAACTTATACAATTTTTCAATAAAGCAAGTTCACCAATATGATAAAAAGCAAAACAAACAAAAATTTTATATATCAGATTTTGAATTCAAACCTATTCATAAATTTTTCAAAATCACAATCTCATCAATAAAATATTTGAAAAACTCGAATTCAGATATTATTTCCTTACATGTATACAACAATACACCTTACCAAGTAACATTACCTTTAGGACTTTTAGGCTATTGCGAAACCAACGCTACAATATCACCAATACACGAAAAAGCATATCGTGTAAATAATATACTCCAATTACTAGATATTTGCCAATCCACAATCCTTAATGAAGAATTATCTATAAATAATATAATAAGTAACGAAAAAAGAAATACGGATTATTTCACAAAAACCCCATATTTCAAACCGACATTCAACATAAATAACTACACAGAGAATCAACAGAAATTTTTAACAATGTTTAATTTCCAACATTCACAAATAACACAAGACGAATTTGAAAAATTAGCTAAACAGCTAATTAAATATTCATCAGTCTATGCAACATCCAAATTTGATGTTGGCAAAATCAGCTCATCACTACATCTCCCATTAAAACCGGACGCAGTTTTCAAAAAACAAAGAGCAAGTAAAGTACCAATTCACTTACACGATAAAGTGAACAGATTACTCGACATTTTAGAACAATACAACATTATATCACCAGTAAATAAAGAAGAAAAACCAAAAGGCAACACATTTATCAACCCGGTTATCATTCTAGCTAAAGGAGAATCATTAAAAATCGTTCTCGATGCTAGATACCTCAACTCACTCATAGATGAATCAAAGTGTAATTGGCCCATTGAACCAATACAAGTTATTTTAACAAAAATAAACGGAAAATACTTTACCACCGCCGATATGAATAGTGCATATAATCAAATGCCATTAGATGAACAATCACGACGTTTAACACAATTTGTTATTGGAAACCAACAATATGAATTCAACCGCTTATTCTATGGAATATCCATAGGACCAGCAGCATTTTCAGCTTTTATGAGCAAAATTTTTAGACCACTAATACTCAAGAAAAACGCAATCACCTATTTAGACGATGTTTTTATGCAATCACAGACAAAAGAGGAAATGTTCAATGTTTTAGAACAATATCACCAAATACTTCAGAACGAAAATCTGAAGGCCGCCCCCGATAAATCACACTTCTTTTTGACAAGAGTTAAATTCTTAGGACATAATATAGAAAGAAAAACAATCACTCCATTGAAATCACGTATAGACGCTATTCAAAAACTCCAACCACCAACAAATAAAAAGAAAATCCAAGAATTCCTTGGAATGTTAAACTTTTTAAGCAAATATGTTTATAAAATGCAATTATATCTACGACCATTCTATAATATACTTAGACAACAAAATAATTTTGAATGGAATACAGAACATCAAGCACGATTTGAAGAAATAAAGAAACTCTTAACTGAACAAATTTCAAACACAATTCCAGACCCCGATCAACCATTTTATGCAATGTGCGATGCTTCGAACTTTGGCATCGGCGCAGCATTATTACAATCACATAATGGTACAAATAAAATGAACCTCATATCAGCAAATTCTCGATTATTCACTCAAGCAGAGCTACGACTCTCAACTCTAATGAGAGAATGTACAGCCATAATATATACACTAACAGAATATGAATTTCTGATACTTGGATCAAAACATCCCACAGTTCTATTCACAGACCATAAACCAATCATCTTTCTTTTTACACAAAAGTCTAATCCAAACCACCGAGTTTATAGATTTCAACTAATTTTATTGAAATTCCCAAACTTACATATAGTTTGGACCGCAGGAAAAAATCTTGCATTACCAGACACTTTAAGTCGAAATACGCCACCTGAATTACTTACACGTAAAACCACAGTTGAAATACCCAAAAATATAAAATTCTACCTTGCAGAAAATGAAACATCACCCCGATTGGAATGCAAATATGCAGTAAAAACTGACGTTGAACAATCACAAATAAATAATTTACAACATTTCCCAATTTATTTAGATTGTCAAAATAATCACTATGAAGTTGATCTACTTGGAACATCAACTTTTAAACCAATCCCATATTCACAATGGATAAAAAATAACACCCAACAAAAAAGAGTAAAACAACACTCGCATAAAAAAGACCTTTTTCCACTAATTGAAAAAGAAAACCTAACTGATAAAATAAATTTATCAGGACCACAAACAAACGATTCAAAATACACAATAAATCAAGTTTTTGATCTCCATGACCCACTTGATACAATACCCTTATCTAAATTAGAAATTGAAAACATATTCCTCCCCCCAACAGAAACAATTACAATTTCAACACTGAAACAATATCAGAATCTTGACCCGGTAATTCGACAACTAAAATCATGGCACAAATATAAAACTAAACCCGTCAAGGCAGATTCAACTATTCTAGGAAACAAAACACTCCTCCGATACTTTCGCAAATTTAATAACACAACAATTAACGAAAATACAGACCTTTTAGAATATAAATTAAATGAATTTACAGTTCCCTGTCTCCCTTTAAGTATGATTCTCATAGCTTTTAATATTTCACATACACAAAATATTAAAGGACACTCTGGATCAGAGAAAACATATTCAAATTTTATACAAAACTTTTATTTCCCAAATGCACCAATTTGGATAAAAGTACTATGCAATGACTGTATAGTATGTCAACTAAATAAACAAATATAAATCAAAAACAAATAGCAAAAAAACAAGATTTTAAAGGACAAAGTTTGTACTTTAACCACCGTATCTCCTTTGATACAAAAGGACCAATTTCACCCTCATCCGAAGGAAACTCCTACATTATGGTAATTGTTGACGCATTTACACATTATGTAGCACTTGACCCAGTACCACATTGTAACGCTTATTATGCTTACACAACGCTTTATGAACACTGGATAGCCAAATTTGGACTACCAGAAATTCTAGTTACAGATAACGGTACAGAATTCATAAATAATGAAATTATCACACTATGTCATCTATATAACATCAAACACAAACCACGTACATCTCACGCACCTTGGACAAACGGCTTAGTCGAAGGTATGAACCGTTCACTACAAGAATATCTTGGATGTATCATCAATGGAAATGATACAAGATATACTGAATGGTCAGCAGATGTAAAATTATTTCCCTTAGCATATAATTCACAAATTACGACAACTCTAGGAATGTCACCATATGAAATGGTTTTTAACCAAAAGCCACGCAAACCAATAATGTTTACAGCAAACTCTCATAAAAACGCACAAGGTTATTGTCAACCAAATAAAGACTCAATTTGTTATAACCTACCATTACATACACACGATGAAGATCACTTTCATCACCCACAAATTCTTAAATTAGCCTCCGGTACACACACCGAATGGATTTTAAATAGAGATAAAAAACACAATGAAATTTATCAAAAAATAACGAAAAAGTTGTTACAAAGGCAAAACATTAATGAACAAATAAATTCACGCTTTACACCAGCCTCCGATTTAAAAATTGGAACATTTGTTTTAATACCCAATTTTAATACTCAAAAAGGAATTTCAAAAAAATTACAACCCCTTCGTAAAGGACCATACCAAATAATTGCAAAACCCACTGATGTCACATATAAAATCACCGACTCAGACAAAAAAGAAATCGTTCAACACCGAAATAACCTATTACCTTATTACCCAAAAGAAAACGCACTCCGCGAACTAACTCAATTATACTCTTTTACAGGTTTACAAGTTATTCAAAATGACCCACATACGGAAAATACAACAAAGGAACAAAAAGATTTTCACCTCAAAAACCAAATAACAAAATCAACCACCACAAAAAACAATTTAAAAAATCTAGATCAAAATACATCTCAAAAAGAAAGAAAAAATAGAAAAATGACAGAACAAATAATACCCCAAGAACAAATTGACAAATCAGAACATAGAGAGTCTTCACGACTTAGAAACCAACCACGTAAAAATTATAAATTATTCATCCCACAATCTAAAATATTAAAGAAAGTCGAATTTCAAAAACAACTTTAATTTTGTATTTCACAATCTTAGACCTTTGAAACATTTTGAATTTTCATTTTTCAAAATAACATGCTGACAAACACGCAGCAATTCTAGTTCATAATTAGCCAATAGGATTCATCCAATCCGTCACCTTCTCTAACTTAAACTCAGATCAATTAGACGAATCATATAAAACTCCAGGCATATCTATAACTATAACTTTACGACCCCCAGGTCAAAAATAAGCAAACCACTCCAACTTGACAACTAAAATAAATATCACCATAATATCATAACCCTCCCTTATCTAATAACTCAAAGATCAACAATATTTCTCCAACTCAGACCTCAAATACCCCCAAAACAAATCTGTTAAATTAGCCTAAAGTAACAAAACGAACATTTTAATTAGCCTAAAGTACAAAAATCTCACCATACCCCGGATCATTTGACAAACAAAAATAAAGAAAAAGACGACCTCCCGATCACCATAAAAACTGCCCCCAACAATTTTTTACCAAACTCAACCCACTTGTCAAAAAACTAATAAATAATCCGACCACACTTGAAAATTGCCCCAAACAACAAAAAATATTCGATCAAGAAGTCATTTCTTAAATGCTCTTCTATCAAACAGTCACTAAAATTATCACAAACCTCAAACAATTTTTTACGATACTTGAAACTTTCATAATATTTCTTTTTGATATCCTTGAATCTTTTCTAATAATCTTAATCATTTTTTGTAATATTTTTTTAATTTTCTACACTATATTCGAACTATTTCTCCAACTTTCAAAAACCCTTGATTATATCCACAGGTACGATTCATACAACTTGTCTAAATGGTACGAACTATTTTCAGTAGAACTGATATTTTTCTACTATTTGTAATTTTCATAACATTTTTATCATCCCTCATTTTGACCATATGCAAATGTATAAAGAAAGCAATCCTCACATTTGCCCTAGCAACAATCCTTCTAATTCTTTTTTTAGAAGAATACTATAATAAACATAAACTTTTTCACTAAAAGAATAGACCAAAAAAGCTATCAAAAATTGCTACCCAACAATCACATAGTCAGTCTTCACCGACATCATCCCAAGAAAACCCGACACCACTTTCAACTACCCAAAACCCCCAAACATCTACACGAATTTCTTTTCAAGATAACCCATATACCTTTGAAGAACGACACGCTCGCTTATCAGAACCACTAGAACCAGTTCAACGACAAGCACCTCTAAGCGAACCAACATATAACTTATACCCAACACTACCACAAGAATTAAGTAGAATAAGAAATCCTAGTCAAAACCAAAATACAGTCGAAATAAATAGACAAATTATACATCCTCGACGAAACAGAAATTTTCAAACTCCCCGAGTTCATTTTGATATACCTCAATCCCCATCACAAAACACTCCAGAAAACCCCATTGGTATATTACCAGAAACCCCTACGCTTTTTTCACAACGTAGCACCTCAAGCCTACCATCGGATTACTTAGGTTCAACACCAACATCTGAACAAATACGTGAAAATCCTTTTAACCCCCCAAACCAAGCATCACGACTACCATATTGGACAACACATTCATTCACACAAGGTGAACCAAATTTAATCAATGACCCAATAGACATTTCTACAGATACAACATCCTCATCACTACCAGAAACATTATCACTACCATCAACACCATCAATTAGTCAAGTTTCACCGACGCCTTTTAACTTAAATTTTCCAAATAATCTCGACGCAAGATATCGAGAACAATCATCAACAAATATCCCTTTAAGACTAGATTGGAATACAATTACAGCACCTCCACCATTATTTGGACAACATCTAGAAAGTAATCGCCTTCACAACTGGGCACTTAATAGACTACAATATAGACAAGACATTCACGAAGACATTCGTGCTCATAACATCCAAATACTCCCACAGAATAGTCTACAATTAAAATTTGAAATCACGGTTGAATTAAACAACATTACTCAACATCCCTATCCATTAAATCCACCAAATATAACAGCTCAATCCCTACCACCACCATTTATAACAACTGAAGTAATATACAAATACGACAGATATACCAAAAAGACAATTGGTTACATCACATTTTATAACCCATACTCAGGATTGTCATACACATGTATATTCTAAAAATTTTAATTTTTCTCCAACTCCTTTTTCTAGTAATCTCAAATCAAAACATAAACCCTTCCCCCCGCACAGGACCACAAGATTTATTAGTAACACATTACGATTGTGAAGAAAAAGAACAAAAAACACTACACAAGTATGCAATAAATCAAGTATCACAATGCGAAACAGAACCCCAAGCCATAGAAACTACAAATGTAATCGCAACACTTTACTCAAAAGCCCGAGCAACAACAGTTACAGGATATAAATTCACAGCAACATTTTCCGAAAAGAAAGTACATTGTTCACAAGTCTCGAACGGAAATAAAAACCGACTTGACCATGAATCATTCTACCAGAGTAATATAGAACGACTTTTACACCTAAATCCCAAAGATTGTAAAAACGAGTTACTTAGACTAAATATCACACAAAATAAAAACTCAGATAGAAAGTTAGTATATTTCCAAGTTTTTTCAGATTCTGTACATCAAGCAGAACTTGAAAGATATCAAGGACATATAAAATTAGATGAAAAGTACCCATATAACGGCGCACACGGACGATTAACTTATGATATACACGATAAACACTGGATACCACACATTGGTACAAATGACCCATCAAACTGCAAAGCAGACACAAAAAACAAAGGATACCAAGAGATCATGTTTTTCGATTGGAAAATACAACTCGAAAAAATACAACTCACACGAGATTTATCAGACAACACAATGATCTATCAAGGAATCAGATTACCTTGTAAAAACGACCAAGGTTATTGCGACCCTACAACACGAACACAAGCAACAATTGTTTGGTTCCCTGAAGACACATGTACAACATTTCAAGTAGCAAAAATACACGCTCGTATGATAAAATTTCACGAAAAATATTTTATACAATCAATACCATATGAACAAGTAAATCCATTACGAAAAATAAGTTCTGATTTTCGAAACATTCAAAATATAGAAAATAAATTAACACGTTTTCAAGTATATCAAGAAACAGAACTCGCATGTAAATATAAAAACCCACTTCACAAAACACAATACTCTGAAATATTAGTTGAATACGAAAATGGATTCGACATTACCACTGGAAAAATAAAAGTCGACCCATACGCCACAAGTCATCCCCTAAATGAAGGAACATCATATATACCAGTTAATTTTCAAAAGAAGACAGGTCAACCTGGTGGACATCTAAAACCCCAAGACGCTCAAAGCACACGTTTACAAGAACTATCACTAATGAATAGTACATATTTTGGTAATATCCACTATGATATTCACTTAGACATGAAACTAGACTATACGATTCGCCGAATTTTTCAAGAAATGTCACTCTCCGAATTAGAAACACTACACCAACTATGCGAATTAGAAAGAACACAAATATTACAATCACTTGCACTAGCAGTATTAAAAATACCCTACGCAGGATATTTACTATCAGGAAATAGATCAAATTTTTTAGACTATGAAGGAAACATTTTATGGTTTTATACTTGTACCAAAAAAGTATCACCACTATACGTTTTTGAAGATAAACGATGCTATAAAAGAATCCCTATCTTTTATAAGAATAAAGTACATTTCGTTGACACACTTTCTCGAAGAACCTATTTCTGGGATACCGCAGTCCCATGTGGATCAGAAAATAGCCACAATGTAGTACAACTAAACCCTGATGAAGATAAATATTACCTTCTCACCCCATATCCCACATTAATGCAATCACTCAAAAAATTTTCACCAGAAAGCATTCGCGCTATCGCTCGAAACCCAAATATAGACTTACAATCAATAGGAATATACTCAAAATCAGATATTCAACATCACATTAGAACACAACAACTCCAAGAATTATTAACACAAATGGACACAATACAAGGACAATCAATTGACCAAAACTTACGCAAACTTGCCGAAACCCCAGGATTTGCAGACATCTATACGCAAGACTATAGCGGATATTTTAAAGACATTAAAGATTATATATATCTAAACGGTGAAAAAAACCGTCCCCAAGATATATCACCCATCAATATTTTTAGCTTTGTAACACTCAAAAATGAAATTCTTGATTTTCTAGGATGGCCCTATTACATCTTAGAAAAATTGACTATTTTATACGCAATGTTTAACTTTATTGGATTTCTTTTCTCACTTTTAAAAGGAATCTACAACACATGTGCTATACACACACAAGTAAACAGACAAGCAAGCGTAGCACGCATACTCTTTGCAGGATTTTTTGGAATCTTTTCTACATCTATAAACAAAATTCTTTTAGACGCACAAATAAAAGAATATAACACAAAAATAGCAACCAGACAGAACACATACGACGAAGAACATAACAATGTAGACACAACGCCAACAGCACCACAGTTACCACCCCTACCACATAACCATCCATTATCCCTAGTCCCACGTAATTTTCGAAATTTAGCCATAACACATAATCAAAATTTTAGACCAACCATATCACAAAGTCCCATCCAACATATAATGCCACACCACTCACAAGATGAAAATACTTATGAACAAATTATAGAACAACCCCATACCACCGCTTTTCAGTCTCAAAATAATAATTTTTTAGCCCACGATGAGCCGACAACTTGGATCCCTACACCGATCAAATTCCCACCCAACCAACCTCACCACTCCAATCCCAATAATACCACTTTTTGTTTTTCCGCCACCCGATTTCCCATCCAGTAATGTAACATCAGGCATGAATTCCGATACTAATTCACACATCTCAGTTTTATACTCCACCTCACAACTCAATAACCCGAATATTGAAACCCCCGATGAATTTGCCGACTCTGAACCATCTCCATCCAATAATTTTCACACCAATTCTTCAAATTTTTCCCAACCCCCTTTTCAACCCATACTACCAAATAACCCTGACCCAATCAATTCTACACCCTCTTATGCTTCCCAAGTCACTCCAACCTACTCCTCACTTCATTCAGACCAATCATCTCATTCTCCAGATACCCCCCGAATCTCCCCAGAACTAGATAATTTTATTACCCTACAACAACAACCCTACCACCTTGACACCCCAACCATAAACCAAATTTCATCCACAATAGATTCATCCAACCCCCCTACCCCTACACCCTCTTCAATTTATACTGAATCATTAGCACCATCATCCACATCTACTGAATCTTCACTCAGCACTAATAGAGCTTACCGCACTTTTAAAAGAAAATTCCCCAACCATCCTTTCCCAGCAAAACCAGGAACAGCCCGTGAATATATAAATCATCCAAATCACACTAACACAAAAGAATTTTTAGCTATCACCTTACCCTCATTTCCACAATACACCTTAAACACCCCTCACGACACTAACGAAACACGTAGCTTTGTAGACGAACACGTTTTAATGCCTACACTCCATTGGACATCATATTATCATTTTACTAATCCCCTTTGCTTACCTTTATCTAACACTCACATCGATGTAGAACGAAATAAGGACATGCTATATCGACTCACTACACCACTAACACCTAGACAATTTACTTACATTGGATATAAAAAATCACTAAAAACACACACTGCACCCCGAGCTAATGAATATACACTAGAATATTACGATCATAACATCATCAGAACTAACCAAGATCAATTCTTAGACGACAATCGCTTCGCTAACCCACAAATCACCGAGAAATTTTTCATTAAAACACCATATGTATTTACATTAAATATCTTCGATCGCAAGTTTGACCACATTATTTCAGAAGCACTAACAGATACGCAAGCCTACGAAACTTTTAAAGAACGCTTCCAAATATTTTCACTAACCTTTCATTTCCTTGCACCACATGAAAGAGATTTGCACTGCTCACACGATATTATGTTGCGCACTAAACAAACTCACACATATACATATTATCGTTTCATCCAAAATCACTTTGATCTACACACTCCCTCCAGACAACCACACCATCGTTTTCAATTCATCAATTCCAAATACACCTCACCATTCTTTCTTAACTTCACATATTGCATTAAAGATACTAACCTTCATGGTATTCTTCAAAATTATGATCCCATAACCCAAATGTATATTTTTTGTCCAATCACCAAGACCTTCAACGCAGAAGAATCCCGACCCTTCCTTATCCCACACGAGTTTGTACAACCTATAGAAATCCCCATTTTAGAATTCATCCATAACACTAAATTCAATCACAAATTATATAATCTAATCCAAAACACACCTTATGAATTTGAGGTTGGCACTGAAGAACTAACAACCATTAAGTCACTTCAATTGCTTTGGCCACTGCTTCAAACTAAAAATATCATCCGCATTTTAGCTAAATTACTAACAACTTCAGATCTCATCCACGACATCTTCCCCCACGGTTTCTTCCCCGACGACTAACAGGTAAGTATGAATTATACATATTACTAACTAATTAAAATATTAGAATCTCACCATTCTTTATCCACGTCTTATTTAGCATTTTAGCCTTCATCCAACGATCATCTGAAAAATTCACAAAAGAAAAATAAAAAATAGCAAACTTCTTCAAAAACTGTTTAAAACTCTATTAAATTTTTGCACCAACAATTAAATAAATATAATACCAATGCAGTAATTTAATTTATAAATTTTTCCCCCACAAGCAGTAAATCTAATTATGATGAAAATTTGTAACTTAATCTTTCCCAATAAATAGCAGTAAAATTAAAAATTCTATGTAGTAAATTGATAAAACAAAAATGCAGTACTAACCTTTTGATATTTCCATTCATTCGCACAGAAATTCTATCCACACTCGCACAGCTCACCCACGAAGAATTGTTTAAAATAATGAATTTCAGTTTCAAGCTTTCACACTTAACAACTCTAACACAAGATAACACGTTTCAAACTTTCCTTTAACCCGGTTGGAAAGGAATTATACACTAAACAACACTAACCAACGCAGCTTACTAAACACCACAAATCATAGAATAACAGCATGATTAAGAAAAGGAAACCAACGGTACCCAAACCGGATTAACCCAGTTTAAAACTGGATAATTTATTCTTTTGAAGACTATTATAAAGTCTAAGAAAGAAATAATAAAACACAAAAAAGTCGAAAGACAAACCCATACCACAAACAATTTGATTTTTGAAAAAAGGACACAACCAACAAAACATAATAAAAACCACAACAAACCCAACATAAAACGTTGTCACATAACAGGACCTCTCACAAAAACCGCATGCAATCATACTCCCACTCCTGGCCTAACCCACCAGGAAGGACGTCCTGAGCATGCTCTATAGCCGGCCTAACCCACCGCGCTACATCCACGCTTTGTGACACACACTCCTATTTTTAATAAGATCTACTCAAGGGTGAGTAACTCTTCAAAATAACTGATCTAAAACAAAAAATTTTTGTGAAAACAACTAACTAAAATCATAATTAAGAAATATTAAACTAATAAAAGTTTTATAAAATGTAAATTACATTATGCAATACATAGATCAGAATACAACACCAAGGACGAACATCCAAAGACAAAACGACCCCACTACACTCGAGAAAGAATGGCCAACCACAATCAATATGCCGCCCACAATCACAACTCAAAGGATTTAGAGTACGACTTGACTTCGCAGAAAAGGACTTCATTGAACTAGACCAATGACCACCTCGATGTTCAAGTATACGTACAGATCCGAGTAACCAGGCATCCCCTCCACGCACAATCTCCACGCCATTCCCAGACAAGATAAAAACACAAAGAAGTTCTCATCAATGAAACAGAAAAACCTGACATAGCCAACCATTCTGAAATCAGATTTGAGTTTGTTGCGAAAACCCAGTCGTTGTCATGAGATGACACAACGATCGAACCTGGAACTTCTCTAACAAGAGAACCCAGAAGAAATCTGATGTTCGCCAAACACCAACGTCCATCATCCATCCTTTGAATTACAGAAAGACTATTCTAAAAAACTCTGTAAAACCCGGATGGGTGGAACCTGATCTAAACTACATTTTATGATTGGATAAATTAGATATTTTACCAATGTAAAGTATTTAATATTAACCAATCATGATCCATCTAACTAACAATCCACTTATTTGTAAGTGCTGAAATTACTTGTAATTTCAGCACCAGAGAGATTTGAATTTAACTTAGGAATTGGTTGACTCTCCAAGAAGACTTCAGCAACCGCAATAAACCAGTATACCCTAGATCTATTGAGCCTAGCAGAGACTAGTTAAACAACCTGAGACTAGATAGTATAAGAGTAAGATTAGGATCGGTATTAGACTAAGAAGTTGCACGAATCTATCCGGCCGAAAATAAGATAGCGTGACGAGCAGACGGTGTACCCTATCCGAAATTACTCTATGAGTTATACCCATCGGTCCTAACTCACTTCCAATTTTAATAGTAAATACGGAGTTACAATATCTTGAACAAGACTTTCAAGACTTGTTTAACCTCTCGCTCACGGTAATAATTATGTTGTTAGTTGATTGATTAAGAGAAGTAGTGATGAATTTGTGAAAAAACTTCGTTTAGATGAATCATGTGGAAGTTCATAAGCCCAAAATTAGCCGACTACAATGTTATACGGGGATACTCAAAGTTTTCTCAAATTATTGAAATTGAAAGTATCATCTTATACTTATGATAAAAAATTGATGGAATCAGAGCAAAAATTTGAATGCCTCGACTGCTTTTCAAGCTCGATGGAATTGTTTTTGCTTGAAACAAAACTTTTTTTTGAGATTTTATATTTAAAAGTATCCCTCACGCGCTATGTAAAGAGCAAAGTGATTTGTTTTGCATCTAGCAAAATCTTTGAAGAATCCAAACGCTCATAAGCTTTCTGTCACTTTCTTTGAAACTCGAAACAAAAAAGAAAACATAAAAGATCAATTTTTAAAAAATTTTTCTCTGATATGTTTCTTGTTGATGTTTTTCTCGGAGGTTAAAAACTATCCGGAAAAGTTACGACATATTAAAAACTGATACTTGTGATAAAAAACTGCCCTTAGCAGGGGGCGAAGTCTTGAATGCTCTGGTTGCTTTTCAAAATCTATGAAATAATTGTAGCTTCGAAAGAATTGATGAAATTTTCCAAAAAAAATACAATTTTTTTTTGAAATTTCAATTTAAAAATTATAACCAACACGCTATCTAAAGAGCAAGAGAGGGATTTTTTTTCCATCTACCAAAAGTTTCAATAAAGAAATAGTAGACCACAATTTCTTCTCGAACGATTTCTAAGACAGATTAAATCTACGCTTGCGAGTGAATGGCACAAAAAGTTGGAGCAATAGGTATCCCAAAGTGGTCAAATTGGTAATTTGCAATGACCCATAATTTTACCAAGTAAAAAAATTTTCTTTTCAAAAAAAGTTGCTAAGTAAAAAAATTTTCTTTTCAAAATTGAGCTCATTACAAATGAAAATTACGTGGTTTAAAAAACTACCCGAGCGCAAATTTTCCACCATTTTCTTCGAAAGTCTGAACAAAAAGAAAAAGAAGATTTTTTGAATTTTTCCCCTTTGCTTTTTAAACATTTTTATACGAGATAAGAGGTGCCCATCGACAGAATTATAGCACACTTAGCCCTTAAAAATAGTAAAACAAAAAATAGTATCTCACTCTATTAATCATTCTTCCGCGTAAATTAGTCTAACAAACAAAAATTTTAATATCAAGTTTTCTCCATTCAATCAAAAGAACAATACTCAATTGAAGTTCAAATTACGACTGATGAAGTTCTTCTATGATACCTTACTTGACTCCGCAGGCAAATAAAGTAGAGGATTTTGTGGGGAAAAAATCAAACTGAGGCCAGGATTAATTCCCATTTTTAAAAGTCTTTAGAATGGAGGTTAGAATGGAGGTTGACCTATGCTCGTTTTTTGAAAAAGTATGGCGGTTTTGTAACGAAAGTCATTTTTCCAATTTGATTTCTTTCCAATTTTTTTTACCTCGCAGCAAATAAAGTAGAGGATTTTGTGGGGAAAAAAATCTAACTAAGGCCAGGATTAAATCCCAGTTTTAAAAGTCTTTAGAATGGAATTACAAAGTTTTGAACAAGGCTTGTTTAACCTCATAACCATGGCTCTTGATAAAATCATTAGTTGATTGGTTCAAGGTATTTGAAAGTAGTAGTGAAAAAGTGAAAAATTATCTTGGTTTTGGTGAGTAAATTACAAGTTGCTTTGCCCAGAATTAACCGACTACAATATATAAAAAAACTCGAATAATCAAAAAATTCTCCGTAAAAATTGAAACATAACAAAATTGATTTTGGAATCTTATACTTATTAGAGTAGACAAAACTTTTGAAGGCAAGTTTTTGAGTGTTTTGACTGCATTTTAAGATTAGTTTTTGCTCAAAAAGTATAAAGTTTTTGAATAAAAAAAGAGAAAATACATTTTTTAAGATGATTTTTATGATTTTTTTTGGCAAACTATCCCCTCACTCTCTGTTAAAAAAACAGTATGCATTTCTTAAACAGTTTGAACCTTCACTTAAAAGTTATCAAATTGGAAAAACTGACCTTCACTACCAAACCGCCATACTTTTTCAAAAAACTAACGTAGGTCAAAGATCTTTTCAAATTTGAGCTCAAGACAACAATTTATTTCCGATGGTACAGGATATGCGTCGAACGTCGCTAGTGAAAGTTGCAATTTACCTGAAAAAAATCACCAGAGTTCAAATTTTCCGTCACTTTCTTCGAAAGTAGGAACAAAAGAAAAAATTAATTGGAAACTTTGTTTTCGATTGTTTTTTTTGATGATTTTTTTAAACCTCGCAGGTGTCCAATTAGACATTCAACTGCAACAATAACATGATTATAGCAAAACAACCCCAAAAGAGGGGATTAGAAAGAAAAAGCTCACTCCATCACTTCTATCACTAACTCCTTCGTGTAAATTGGTCTAAAAAACAGAATTAATCAGACCAAATTTTTTGATTTCCATTCAAAGTACGACTAAAAAAAGGTTTGTTTTCCTTATGTGAGTGATTAATGGTGTTCGATTAATTATAATTGAACAAAAAAGAAGTTCTTCGTTTAAATGATTCTCCTACAAGCTGCTATGCCCAAAGTATCCGACTAGAAAGTTTTTAAAAGACTTGGGTATTCAAAAAATTCTTTGGAACAATTGCAACAAAATATTACTAATTTTAGCATCTTATACATATATTAACAAGACAGCTGGTAATTAAGTGAAAATTTGAATTTTGTGACTGCCTTTTAAATTCTAAAGAATAGTTTTTTTAAATCCTAACATTTTTTGAAGCAAAAACTTTTAAAAAAATGAGAACTTGAGATTTTTAACAAAAATAAGTAAAGAAAAATGTGAGTTAAGAAAAAAAGCAACACATTTTGCAGATTGAAAAATTTTAAACAGGCAAATATCAGTCACAATTTGATATGAAACAATTTCTAACACGGCTGATTTATTAAAACGCGCGTTAATTATCCTAAATTAGCCAAATTGGCAATTTATAAACCCCCACAACTGCTTACAAATAAATCACAGATGAAACACAATTTTCAAAAAAAATGACCTCAAGACAACATTTCGTTTCTGAATTTTTTGATTTTTATTAAAATCCTCAATTTGACTGCAAAATCATTATTATGGCCTGTTACTCTATTTTAGGCCTAATCTACATCTCAACCGAAGGCTAAAAACATGAACGATCGGTTTAATCGGATATTATCTGAGCAAAAATTAGCATCACAGCCAAACTATTAACAATGAGAGCCTTTTGAGCTATTTTGAAAATTGATTCTTCAAAACGAAAACAATCCAATGAGTCCCAATTACATTCGGTATCAGTTTTTGTTTTTGAAGCCTAAATTTTAAAAATCTTAAATCATTGTTTTTTCTAGCTGGTTTGTTGTTGGTGGTGGGACAACTAATTTGAAAGGTTCTTAAATGAGGTTACTTTTTGCAAAAAACTTGTTTTCCAATAATTATCTAAGTAATTAATAAACCACTAAGAGTTTTGTCACAAAAACTTGAAATTACCTGACTAATAAGTTAAAAATTTTGGCATTTATTTTCCAATCAATATTCAAAATGCTGTAATGTGTGACGATGTTTTCTACAGCTCGTTTAATGTTCAGTTTAAACTTTTTCTGATGCATTACACAAAAAAACACAAAATAGTTTGAAAAACATGGCTGCTTGTCTACTTTCTACTCTGTGCAAAACATTTTAACAGAAAATTGAAACTTAGTGGTCGATAAGCAATCATATCTCTTAAAACGTTATAGGAATCTTCGTGAGATTTTATTTCAATAATCAGCGAAAGCATGATGATTCATTCCCTAAGTTTTTTCACTGATCTAAGTTTTTTCGCGGCTGATTGAATTTTCAAGGCATTTTTATTCGACATAGTTTATACAGTGCTGGTTTAATAAAATTAATTGGAGCAAATAACTCTAAGTATTAAACTTAATCAAATTTCAATTAGTTGGTTAAAATGAGACAAAATTTATGAGAAAAAGAACTTTAAGCTTCACCAAAGCTTTTTTGCTGCAGAATTACGTGCAATTATTTTAAAATGCTTTATTTTTGGAACTAACAATGCAAATCTAATACACGTTAAAAATGTTTGAGTTGAAAATAAACAGAACATAAATGTCAACATGTGTAAAATACTATCAATTGGCCCCCATTACGAGGTCAAATTGTGCCTTTTGTGAAACGTCAGTGGATTTTGCAACAAGGCAAAATCATATTTGTCGCAAAATCCGCAATTCTTTGATTTTCTTTGCTTTTTTGGATTTCACACAGAAATCGCTAAAACACTGTACCGCTCAAAATTGCTCCAAAATTTGGCGAACTTGCAAAACTCGCAGCAAGATTGTGGAATCCATAAACAAATTTTAAAACATAGGCATAGAAAAAGTAGCTGCTGCGGAAGCCTCAAGTGTAAGCTGAATCCAAAACTTGTTTGAGTAATCAGCGTTTCGTTCGCGGATTCTAGTTACATATTTGGGAGCGTTTAAAATAAATCGCCTACTCACTAGGTGGTCACCAAGGAACTCTATCGCAATTAACTCAAACTTCGATCTCGATTCCTGTCAACGTACACCCAACTTCGATCTGAATTCCTGCCACGTTCGATCTCAAGTCCTGCCAATTTCTTCAACCTCAATTCCTTCCATCTCTTTCGATTTCTCACCCCAACCATCTCATCTGAAATTTTAACCCTAATTTAACACTATAATCTCTCATATTAATTGTAGTTATAGATTTTATCAATCCCATAAAATTAACTTGTTGAGAAATTTCTCAAATACTAAAGGGGTGAAATCCACCGAGTTAGTTAACCAATGTTTCAAGGTTTGTACGTGGATTCCACTAAAAACGATGATGTGTTTGCTTTCAAATTCCGCATTGCTTGATTAATTCCAGCTCTATCATTTAATTGTTCATGTTCATTATCTGATGTTTAGTTCAAAGGTAATAATAATTGAGGAATCACCTTTGAGTTTTCGAAACTCGTTTGAGTTTGGGGAGTTTGATTTTTGCCGACAAAAATTACATTACAACCATTTGCACTCGGAACCTACGGAACTTTCTAAGTGGAAACCAGTTACAATTGGAACCTGTTTAGAGACTTGTTTCTGGAATCTAGGATTATATATACAGCAAACTGTGCGCCTATCCAGTGCACAGTTTGGACTCGTAAAACTGACATTCAGCTTAATTACTCGAAGTTCTTAAATGAGTAGTCGTAGGTCTGAGCTTTTCCTTAGTTAAATTAATGCACTATATATTTTCTGGTAAGAGTTCAAGCTATTTTTTCTCATAAATTTTAGTCTAAAGTTCTTCCAAATTCACTAAAAATTAGTTAAAAATTTTGAAGTTAGTTGTTTTGAAGTTAGTGTATTTTTATTCAGTTGAAAAGTTTTGGCTGACCACAAAAAATGCATCAATAGAAAATCAACCTTACTTAATGAAATGCTGTGTCAGATTTCGATCAATTTTTGCTAACTATTGCAAAAAAATGGATTCAATAATTGGAAAGTCAATAAGACAAAAAAACTAAAAACTTTCGGAAAAAGTGACTTAGTAACTGTTTGATCTTACTCCAGAAAAATTGACATTTCTTGATAAAATTTTTGGCAGTTTTGTTTGCTCGCTGAAAATATCAATACCTTGAGCGCAAATGAAAAATACTTGTTCATAGTCAATCAATTTTTATTTTTAAAAAAATGTTCCGAAAACATCTGCTGCAATCATTTTTCTAAAAAATAAAGTTGCATTGAAATCTTGGTTGAAAATTGCATTTAATTATTGCTTTAATTTAATGCAACTCGCGTAGTTTGTACTTGAAGTTGCTTTAGAGGAAAATGGGAGATTTCCCAGGGAGACACTGAAATTGATTTGAACTTTTATCTTCGTGGAAAAATGTTATCAGCAAAAACTAATTCAATTACTTCAATTGACAGTTCGTTTTGCTACAAACAGTCTTGTTTGAAAACTTTGCATGCGATAGAAACACTTGATAACTTATCCATCCAAGTACCACGTTTTGTTGGAATAAACAATTTCGCGTGCAAAAAGCACCACATGTTCAAAGCCTCTTCTGCAGCGTATTTGGTGTGGCATAAGCAAAGTGCTCTTTGTCATAAAGATCACCTTTGAAAAAGTCAGACAGAAAGCACCAGATAAAATTTTCAAATGTTTGTGTCAACAGGATCGGTCAATGCTTTGCTCATATTGAACAAGGACAGCCGGTTGCTGTGCAAGTAGCACAGAATGTTCCGAATACATTCGTACAAAAACTACAAATTATGGCCTCGTTTCTTCTGCGTGGTGTGATTATAGAACTATTTAAACGCGTAAATTGTCCTCAAAAATTAAACGAAAAATTGAAAAACAATTTCCGTTTTTTTTGCACTAAAAAGTTTAAACTTGTATGAAATTTTTTATCGTCGAGAAAGTACTTAATGAAGCTTCCAAAACTGGTTTTCTTTTTTAGTAAAATCAAGCTTTTTTTAGCTTATATGGCCAATATTTATATATATAACGAAGGTTACTCGATCGCTTTGCCTTCTCGAATATGGACTAAAATTCAAAAACTTTAAGCCGGTTGTTATCAACTCTGGAAAAAATTTTGAAATTTTTAAAATATCGTTCGAATTACGACTGAAAGGCTTTAATATGATAAATCACTCGACCTATTTCGATAATTATTTGTTTATCTGACTTTGCGTGAAAAAAAAAGAAAAAAATTAAAACACACCAGAATACATAGTTCCTCCACATTTTTTTTTCAAATGGTCCGGACAAAAAAAGAATAATCAAGTGTAGTGTTTTTTCCTACTTTGAAAACCTTACGCAGTTTTTCTGAACAATAGACCCGCCACTGAACGCAGAATTAATTTGATTAACTTAGACAAAACTGCCTCTAGCAAAAGCTATTTTCATTTGTTTCGTCTTAAAAGATTAAATTGACCCATGTTAAGCTCATATCGCTTATGCACTCATTTTTCTACACGTATTTTGAAGAACATTGCTTTTACCCGTCCGTAGATTAATAACAGTCTACCTCACTAAAATAAAAATAAACATCAAAACAACCAGTTTCCCTGTTTATTTCCCAGAAGGTAAAGGTATAGTCCCAGAAACCAGATACCGAAAGAAACTGCACTGGCGTGAAATAAGCCAGAGGGAACGAAGAGATCCTATAAAAATTATGCCTGAAAATTATTTGAGTAATTTGATTTGTATTTCAAAAAGTTCTGTTCGGGCAAAGCCATGGCACCAGTAGGCTAGCATTTTGGCGAAGACGTGGATGCATTACGCGGAACGGCTCCCCTATTTAACTCGGGAATTCGAACGCTTGTTTAGTCAAGGAATTTTCCTTTTCACCTATTTTACAAAATCAATTGTTATCCCACCACCCCTTGTTGGCCCGATTTCTATTATTTACTTTAGCGCTAGTAAAGACCCAAATTTAAATCCCCAAAGACCTTCCAAAACGGCAATTTTTTATCTGGCGCAGAGAATTTTGACAAATGGAACCCTGTCACCAATGGCTCCAAAGATCTCGGAAAGTTTTCAGAAATAGCATAAAACCTGAATCCGCACCCGTTTTTTTAATATAACATAATCGGGAGTAAAAACGCTCCTGTTTTATGAAAAGTCTCGAAATATCTCAGCATGGGGAAAACCTCCGGACGCGGGTGCATTATTTGCGCAACTATTTATCTCTCTTCCAAATAACTAAGTGAATAATGCGCCTGACTCTCAAAATTTTTTGTCAAACTCATTACATAGAAAAAGTGCTACTCATTATAAAAATATGGTTCCAAGATTTAAAAAAATTGATAAATTTTATCTCTCAGAACATACAAAACTACAAGTTCGCCCAAAACCTTCATGATGTAATGGTAGAAATAGGCTTCAGCGGGTTTAAATTATTTCTGCTACATAGACAGGGGCGGATCTAGGATTTTCTCGAGTGGGAGGGGGGATTGCGGAAAAGAAATCAAAAATTTTGACGACCTTTTTTTTTTAGGTCGACCAAATTGATTTTTTGAGCTCTCCCAAAGCACTGTTTTGCCCCTATTTTGTGCGCCGCAGGCAAATTTTTGAAAAAAAAACAGTCAAAAAAGGCGTTTTTAGGCACTTTTTGGAAAATTTTGGCCGAAAATTTGCGTTTTTTCGGCGCGCGCTCCTCAAAATTAGTAAATATTGGCGCCAAAGGCGCCTTTAGAAAAATTTTAGGGTCGGTCGGCCAAAAGTGGATTTCTTAAATAGTACCAAAGGGGGGACTCTTTGGGTCGGCAGGGTGTCGCCGAAGGCGCCTTTAGAAAAGTTTTAGGGTCGGTCGGCCAAAAGTGGATTTCTTAAATAGTACCAAAGGGGGGACTCTTTGGGTGGGCAAGGTGTCGCAGGGTGTAAAAACCCCGACCCCCCCCCCCCCCCCCCTAAATCCGCCCCTGTACATAGACAAAAATTTAAACACTCAAGCGCCCTAATGCAGAGCAATTACAAATTGTTCGTATCACGTCGAGCCCTTGAAGTTTTTGAAAGCCCGTTAACGTGGTTAAAAAGGCCTTCGATTACAATTTGCCGACAAAAATCCGTGCTGTTTATTAAATCATCCAAAATTGGTAACTTTAAATCCTATAAAACAAAAATGATCAGCGCTGAAATATTTTTCGTAAACAACAAAAACGAACCAGACAGCTTATATCATAGAGACACCACACCCTGAATGTTCTGACTACTTTACATTATAACGTGTAGGGGGTGGAATTTGATTTAAAAATGGATTTAAAAAATTATATTTGTGTTTCTTATGATTATGTTTTTGAATTATACCCCACACGCTTTTACTGAGAGATCGAATGATGGAAAACTAATTTCAGCTAATCAAATTTGAGTATTCTAAAATCTCAAACTGAGCAAATTAAACCCAAGCAATAAAATAAAATCGACTTAATGCAAAAAAAAACAGAAGGAAATTTTCAAAAACGACAGTTTTACATTACGAGGCCAAGCTGTGTATTTAATGAATTGTGAGCGGATTCCGCAACAAAGACGCTCTCTTTGATCTTTCTTCGTTCTTTTGTTTTCTTTGGTCGTTACGACAAAATTTTAACATGTTTAATGAGTTGTCTCTGGATTCCAGAGACCTACACACACTAAATTGTGCGCCTACCGAGTGCACAGTTTGGCCTCGTATTGTAAGACGCATTGGAAAATGAAACTTGATGAAACCCACTTTAAAAAAAGTACAAAACAACGGAAAACTTTATTCAATATCTGCACAGTTAAACTCGGCTGTACTGCTAAAAAGTTCATTTTCAGCTAACTTCGACTTCAATTTTAGGTAATCGATTTTTTCTAATGGTTTTGATTGGTTGAAAGTTATCAATCATTTGGTTCCAACATCATGAGAATGGACACCAAATTAAACAGAATATCAAATATGCCTCATTTTATTTTGAAACAAACACTGAGCCGAATTGAATCACCGCTTTTGCCGTTAATAGCACGGGCAAAACAATTTTGAGCTCAACGCGTTATTAATTTTTAGATTACAAAAAAACGGTCAACAATGGCACATCTCAAAATCAACATTGTTTTTAAGAAACTAAGATTTAGCTCAAATATTTCGTCAGTTTCATTGAAGGTAGAAAAAAATCGATATTTTTGATAAAAAATTAAAATCCGTCAAAAAAGGATAATTGTTTTGGTAACAGACAGAAGATAAACAAAACAATTTAGTTAAAAATTTCCGCAAGCATGATATTTTGTAGTTTTTCTGTGAAAAGCGAGCCCTTAAAAACTATTTGAAAATGCAAAACCAATGCAGTTTAAAAATTTTTTGAAAAATTTTGAATTACTGGTTAAATAAAACTGCTAAAAAATTATTCATTAAAAAATTATTTTTTACCAAAATAAAATTTTTTCAATTGAAAAAAAAAACCTTTAGGATGCAAAATCTGGCTATTTTTATGCTCACAAAAACTATTAGCATTATAAAATTACGCTTAAAATTGAAGAAAAATGAGAGATCAAACCAAAATTGATCAAATTAACATGCTCCTCTCTCAAAAAAACAAAAAAAAACATTTTTGAAACAACTTTTAACTGGCGCTTTGTTTTATATCCAGCTTCAAGTGCTCATAAAACTTTCTGAATGCCACAAAGACACGCGTCAGAGCTCTAAGTAACAATTTATTCTCATCTGAAAAGCTAAAACTTTGAAACTTTTCAACCAAAAACAAAAAAAAAATATTTGAAACTGAGCAAAACAGTTACTTTTCCAAATTTCGAAAAAACTGACGATATATTTCTTCTCGAGTTGGCTTTTCCACGCTATTGCAAAAGGTTTGAATGATGAAAAACTGATGTCAGCCAATCAGAATTCAGTAATCAAAAATCTAAAGCAACCTGCAAAAGTCTCAAGTTAAGCAACAAAAAATATCTGCTCACCTAAAATTGGCTATACTGCTAAAGTCGATTTCTTTTCTGTACAAAAACAATTTAGCGAAAAGAAACGTCCACAAAAATTATCTATTAGTTGCTCCTTCTATCAAGAAAATAGCCCCTGTATTAACAAGAAAATAAAAGATGCCGGAATCCATTTGGAAACAAACTCTCAATCGAACTGAACCGTTGCTTACGTGGTAATAGCACAAAGTATATCGAGCGTTTTTTTTTATCACAAACGGGCAAAATTGCAGTTTTAAAAACTTTAAACTTTTGCAAAATTTGATCTAAGTGAAATTTTTGTCGTTATTGAGCTCAGTTCGGAAGTAATTTTCAGATGATAAAAACACAAGAGAAAATGGCAAGTGTAATACTTTGAAAATGTTGCCGAGAACAAACAATCGAGCACAATTATTCCAACATTTTCAACAAAACTCTTCACAAATTTTGTAAGTTTTCTGATAAAATTTAAAAAGAAAGAAACGTAGTAGAATTGCCAAAATATGCAGTTTAAATTTTATTTGAATTATTTTTCCATTTAAAGCGAACACTTTTATCCAGACCTTAGAAGGCAGTCGGAACATTGGTAAATTCCCCCTGATACGAGCAGTCTTTTAACTTTTAACTTTCGAGTACTGAATGATTGATTGCTGACAAAACTTTTTCTTATTTGGTCCTTCTGTAGTTACAAATCCCCATCTAGCCTTATCATTTTGTAAAAGACAGTAAGTAAGTGCGGAAAGGGGATGATCTGATGAGAGGGTGATCTGATTTTCAACGACAAAAACAAGAAAAGCACGAAAAGTAAATTGATTATTTTTAGCCGAAAACTACATCAGAAAAAATAAAGGGCAGCCGGAAAGTTCAGGGCGGTGTAATAATTTAATATAATTTTTTATAGAATAGTGCATTTAGGCTGCTGTCTTATTCAAAGCACAAAAAATTGATCAAAAACAGCCATTACTTTCGAGCAAATCATAAATCTACCCGAAATCAGCATCCAGAGTATTGATTGATTAAAGTTAAAAAGAGATCCCTTCTTTTTTGCAAGTCAATTTTTGAAACGGTAACGCAAATAGGGCGCGCTGACAAAATTTTAATATAAGATTTTGATTGATTAAGATTTCAAAGGATTGTTCGGATGCCATTAGAAGTTTTAGGAAGTTCATTTATAATGAACTATTTTGGCTCTAAATAATATCTTCTATCGATTATTTCCTTCTTTTATAAAAAATGGTTTGAAATGTTCTTTTTATAGAGTTTGAGCAGCAACACTAAAGATCTGTTCGTTCCATGAACAAAAAACCAACCTGTTTACATGGTTTGAATCAGGGGCGAATCCAGTATTGTCTCGAGGGGCGGGGGCGGTTTATCCAAAAAAAAAATCAAAAAAATTTTATGAAAAACGGGTTGAAATGACGTTTGAATATTTTCACAGCAATAAAAAAATACAATTCATAATAAGATCATAAAACTCAAATTACACCAGGATAGTTCTGAGCAAAGAAAGCAACTCAGAAATAGTCTCTTGACAATTTATAATAATTCGTTTTAGTTCATCGGACTTTCTGATTGTTTTTACTTGGTTGCTCTTTTTCTGATATATACCAAATACATTTCTAGTGGAAAGCGCTCCGTTTATTATTTATCGAACTTTCGAAATATGAGGTTTGATCGGCGAGAAAAGCGAACACAGGATCCCTTGCTTGATGCGTGGGTGGACTGTGGACTCAGTCCTGGTCAGGATGGTAGTTCTAAGTGGTGACCTGATTTTCCCAGTTTTAAGCGAAAATGAACAAAAAAGACAAAATCTAGTTACCGATTGCAAAACGCTTCACCTTTAAAGACTAAAAGCAATAAAAAATGACCGGAACAAAATTCCGACTTCTTGCCAAATCCTACAAAGAGTCACAACAGCTCGATCAATTTATTCTGGCTTGTAAATTTGCTTTAGCAACCTAAAAAGGTTTAAAGCCAAGGAATTCAACTTGGCACAACTTTCTTGACAAGTGCAAATCTCAATTAAGCTTGAAATTTTGTTCTGATCTTCCTTTAAGTAGCTTTGTTTTGATTTGTGAACTCTGTGATTGATTCTCACCTGCCATCAAAGGATAATCGGATCCTCCGTTTCCTTGACAACAAATCATGTTAACTTATGGCCTGAACTTTTTTAAATTGTTCAAGTTTATTCCTTAGAAAACTATACTCATGATCTTGCGGATTATTGGTACAAAGCAAATAAAATATTATATATCAAGTTTCATCAAAACAAAGAAAAGAGGCAAAAACAAGGGGTTCTCTCAGGAAGTTTTCTATAACTTTTGACGTATTTTGACAAATTTTTGGCATTTCAATTTACGAATGAATACACTCAAAGGACAAGACTTACAAATAATTTTCAATCATTTATTAAAAACTTACTTCAAGCTGCAGCAATTACTGCAGATCTGTGAAATTTAAAATGATGAAAAACTTATTGAATAAGAAAAACAACAGAATTTGATTTAGAAAAAAGTGTTTCAAAATGAACAAATACGCTGAAATACTATTTATAATAGGTGATGAAATAACATATTTATGGAAAACATGCATCAGGAAAAACAATCTTAGGTGAATTTTTTTGTTCCGACTTTCGTAACGAAAGTAACGAAATATTTGTGCTCCGGGTGGGTTTTTTTCTTCAGACAAATTTCGACTTTTTAACTAGCCATTTTTGACGAATTTTTTTTTATATCAATCGAAAACTATTGTTATCCTGAGCTTAAATTTGAAATGATATTTTACCTGTGATCATTTTTCGTAAAGTTATGGGGGTTTAAAGATTGCCATTTTGGCTAATTTGGGACAATTAACGCGCGATATACTTCGCGCTATTAACGCGTAAGCGAGATTTAATCCGGCTTAGAAATCGTTCCAAATTGATTCAAGGAAGCATATATGGCATAATTGATTAGTTATTAGGAGCAAAATTTATCACTTTGTACTTAATATGGTGTGTGGGGGGATGAGTTTGCAAAAAAAAATCAATTTAAAAAAAATCATTTTTTTTATTACATTTAAATTTTTCATGTTCTTGCTGCTCCATAGACCTTAAAAGGCAGTCAGAACATTCAGGGCTTCGCCCTAACACGAGCAGTCTTGTTTTAATTTGAGCTCAGGACAACAAAACTTTTCGAATGATATGAAAAAACTACGTCAAATATTGCAAGTAAAAAAATTCGAAGTGTGTCTGGAGAAAAACATCTTTGAACCTCTTCAAAGTTCAAAGCAAACAGAGGCATGGATCAGAAACTGCTTGAAACACTTGTACTATGCTTTTTTCGCCTTGCTGTTTCAACAAATTTGTTGTTTCAACTTTAGGAATATTTGTGCTCGGGGTGGTTTTTCTCTAGACAAACTTCGAATAATTGACACGCGAGCATTTTCATGCTATTAACGCGTAAAAGGATACTTAATTGAATGCCATGTTTATCAAATATTTTCTGTCTTTTTGTTGAACGTTTCATCATCTTTTATAGCTAACACTCATTCACAGAGCTTAAAAGGCAGTCAGAATGAATATTCGGCGCTTTGCTATGGTACAAACACTCTTTTTGTTAGTATATTTCGCTTTTTTTGAAATCATAAATTTTGTTAAGAGTTTGAGCTATTATCAATTTTTATTAAAATTTTCACCAATTTATTTTTTGAAGATGAGCTTTAAGATACAAGACTGTTTGTATCACGGCAAAGCGCTGATTGTTCCGACAGCCTGTTCTATATAGTAAAATTTGTTTTAAAAAGTTTTTGATTATCTTCAAAAAAGCTAAAACTTCAATTTTTTTTCTGAAATTTTTTTCTGAATTTACCTCTCACACGCTGTTTAAAGAACAAAATCACATATTTGGCTCATAGCAAACTAATAAATAGACTAAATGGTATGCCTCATTTTATTCTTAATCTCCGCCCAAGTATTAAATGTTCCCGAATTGGGCTAAGTAGCAATCTTTGCGCCCCCATAACTTTGCAAAAAACAATCACAGATGAAATAACTTTATAGTTTTGAGCACAATACGTTTTGAACTATTTAAAAGTTTTTCACGATCACGTCTTCCGTCAATTTGTTAGAACAAACAAAAACATGGGTAAAAAACAGCTTGACACACTTGCTGAAGATTTTTGTCCTCCCAAAAACAAATTAGTTGTTTCGGTTTTCTAAGAAAATGACGGATTACTTGTGCTTCGACTTCGTAAATAGCCATTTTTTGCCACGGATTTTTTTATCAGTCGAAAATAAAACTATTGTTAACCTGAGCTTAACTGTGAAAAAAAATTATCCGTGAAACTTTTTTCTAAAAGTATCTGGGTTTCAAGATTTGGGAAGAATAACAAAGGATATATTTCGTGCTAGTAATGCGTGGACGGAAATTTCATCTCTTTTAGATTTTGTAGCAAATGGTAATGAGGCATCTTATTTGCTCATTTTATTGCCTTCCTAGTTCCAAAATATATCGTTTTGTCTTAACATAGCCTTTGAGGGGATGATTTTTAAAAATATATATATTAATAAAAATCAACTTTTTTCTGTTTGTTCAAAATTTGATCCAAATTTTGAAATCAAACACCACTTCGCACACCTTAAACCTCAATCAAATTTTTTAGGCTTCGCCCTTATTCAGGCAGTTTTCTTGCTAGTATATTTCTTTTTTTTGAAATCTTAAGTTTTGAACAAGGCTTCGAGCTATTGTATTTTTTGTTAAGTTTTTCAACAATGTGATTTCCGTACAAGAGCTATAAGAAACAAAACTTCTATCTAGGGGGAGCACTGAATGTCTCGACTACTTTTTAAACTCGATGAAGTAGTATTCGCTTCAGAAAAATTGGTGACGAATTCGTTAAAACAAGAAAAGTTTTTGTAGATCGTCACTCATTACGTCATTTTATTCTAGTCAAAAAACCAAATTTTGTCTGAAAAAAAAACAGCTTCAAGTTTTGTCTTTTTTAGGGTTTTAGGGCCCTGTAGGATCCAGTAAGGTTTGGGAAAGCAAGAAAAAATACCCATCTTTTGATTTCAAAACAGTTTCGACTTTGCACTAACATTATGCATCACGAAACCATAATGTCGACAGTGGAGAACAACTAGAATTTCTTGAACGAGCATTTTATAATTTTCGGCCATGAAGGCCAGGAAAGCTGCAAAAGCATGGCTTTCTGGCTAGAAAAACAATATTTTTGTGCTTAACTTCAAAATAAAACTTATTTTTTTTCCTTTCTCAAAAAATGGTTGTAAAATTATACGGCAGAGAAGATAGCTACAAAAATAATTTTAAACTGTACGACTAGAAAAAAAATTCAAACGCCATAGATTGAAAAGAGCTGCTCAAAATTAAAGATATTGACAGTTTTTCTTTCAAATTAAAACATTTAAATTGAATATTCGGACTCTATTTTAATACGATTCAAAGCTGGAAAATTTTTTTTTTCAAAGCTGGAGAAAAAGGTTCAGAACAAGGTTGATGTGCATTTTGTGGAAAGAAAATGAATTCCACATAGGACTTAACATGGCTTTTTGTGGAGTCCACAACAAGATTAATTTTTTGTGAACCCACATATAACTGGCTAAATTACTGTGTTGCTCCAAACACTCCAAAAGTAGAAAAGTTTGACGAATCTCGAACAAAATTTGCGGACTACAGATAAATTTGTGGAATTCAAAAACCGCAAACAAACTCACCTTTATTTGCGAATTCCACTCACAAATTACGGAATCCATTTACTTCCTGTATTAGCTCATTGCGGATTCCGCGGCACAAATGCAAATCAATTCTACGTTTCAAATATTGATTGTGGATTATGCAATAATTAGTAAATAGATATCATTTACATTTTGAAACGTGTTTCTGTTTTTCTTGTGCCTGGACTTCAGGGCTCTAATGTTGGTGTTCATTTTTTAAACTAATCTTTCATTCCACATGCATGCCAAGTACCCACATTTTCATTTCACATGCAATGATATCAATGGCTTCTATTACCGCAATTTTGATTGCTTGAAATGACTTCAATGAATTTTGCAAAGATTCGGGACAATTTCACTGCGCAAAGAAAAAGCGAGGCAATAAAATTAATGATTATGCGCTTGTTACTTGTATCAACTTGGCGGAGTTGGAACTTTTTGAAACTGATTGCAGTTAAAACACCGATTGAGGCTTGAGATAACCTATTTTGGATCATGTTAACTATTTCCCCCCTATTGCAATAGGGGGGGTTTAAATAGTTAACAAGGTTTGATAAAAATTATTGAAATAACGTCAACCAATAGGAATGCGAATTGAAATAACGTCAACCAATAGGAATGCGACAGAACACATTTCTGAGAAATACAAAACCAATCCAGTTGAGCATATGTGAAATGTGTTTTTATAGGGGGGGGGGGGGGGCGGGCAGGTATTCTCCCTCATAGGCACCATTAAGTGGGGAGGGTTCTCAAGCTTGAAGGACCGAATGCTTGAAAAATTTCAACCAATAAAAATCGCTAAGCTTTTCTATTGGCTAAATCTTTTTCTCACAAAATCGAAGTCAAAATTAACAGAAAATGTATTAAATCAGTGGAAAATAATCAAAAATATTACAAAATGCGGGTTACAACTGCATTACTATTCAGCTAATCTTCAAGATTAATGAGTTTAAAATCAAGAATTGTTCAGTCTTGAAAACTCATCTGCTTATTATCTAATCGGTCAATATTAACATTAATGGCCTGGATTTATTTTCTTACTTTGAGATTTCCGCGATTTACTTTGAGATTTTGAATACTCAATTCTGATTGGCTGAAAGTAAGTTAAAATTAATTTCAAGCATTCGGTCCTTCAAGCATGAGGGACGCCACCCCCCATTAAGTCAATCGGAGCAGTTGAGCTGTCTCCTTCCAATTCTTGGGTGGGGTTAGTGAGATAGCTCAATAGGTACTTGAGGAATGTTTATAACTTCAATGTTAAGAAATCGTGAGCCATATTCTCCGACG
>NC_087062.1:40636671-40659171 GCF_963678635.1 Symsagittifera roscoffensis
AATTTGGATATCATGTATGTCTTTATGAATATCGTGTCTATAATGTAATCTGTTGTGTGCCCAATTATGTGGTCGATTACCGTCGAGGTATCGGCCAAAAATGGAGGGGGTGCTACAAAGGGTTTCCGATCTTATCTTAGAGTTATACTTGTACCTTGAAGTTGTCGACATCTGTCGTCTAGGTTATTTGGGAAGTTTGTGGAAAATGTAGTTGCTGGTGTTTGACATATTACTGAAAGTGTTGATAGATATGAGAGAGTTTCTGTCTTTGATCAACAGGTGCCTGATGAAATGTCTATGGGTTCGTTTACCAAGTTTGGTTCACCCTAAGAAATTGTTTGTGTCATCCAATGTGCGAGTCTTTGCGATGAAGTGGGGGGGGGATTAAAAGGATTTTCAAGAATTTGTTCAGAAGTTGGTGTTGAACCTAAATAGTCTAATGGAATATTTGGGTTATTTTGTTGGGAAATCATTCGAAATGATGGAGGGGTGCTTTGTATTGAGTTACTAGAAAAATCTAAAGGGGTCGATGATGGCGATAAGGGTATGTTAAAATGAGCTTCTGGTGTGGCAAGATTTCGGTTTCGTCGGGTTGAATAGTTTGTTTATCTATTTAGGTTTTAAATTTTGGTTTTGGCATGGATGTTCGGTACTATAAAGGTCTTGCTGAAGTGAGGGGTAGAAGAGTTATGTTGGCTCGTTTTGTGGTTCACTAAGAGGTGCTTGACGAATAGCTGGTAATAATGGTTCGGACAGTGATGTGTGCCTTTCTTCAAATGTATAAGGGTTTTCTACAAATGAGATACGTGTAGATGATTGGCGTTGGCTTGTTTGGCTAGATGCCGGGTGTGGTCGGGGGTTCTTGGAATCTAATGGTTTGTGCGGATTCTTTGATGCGTTTTGGATTAGCGATTTTGTAATATATCTTATCTGTTCTTATTTATTTAAGTTTATCTATGTTCTTTATAGTGTTCTTCTGCAAAAAATTATTAGCAAAATTGTTGCTATTGCTAAAGCAATTTTTGCATTTTTTATGCATTGAAGAATTGTTAAAATTAGAGAAGAGAAAAAAGTTAGAAGTATTACGAAAATAATGAAATTATAATTTTTTTAAGTAAAATTTGTATCTTTTATGAATTATTAAGTTTCGTACCTGACTAGGTGGTCAATGGTTTTGGAGAGAGAAAAGTAGAATTGAATTAGGGAGAAGAAAAGAATGAATTGGTTGCAAAAAAATTAGAAAAAAACGAATTGTTAAATTTGAAATGTCGGTTATCAGAAAAATGCAAAGTTGAAAAAGTGTTGAAAAAAAGTTGAGAGAAAAACTGAAATGAATAGTTTTGTTTGCTGAACTGAGTTTGAAAGATGCATTCGAAAACTGACTTGTTTTGTCAAAGTTTTTTTTTCCGAGTTGAAGCCAAGTGTGGTCAAATTGT
The DNA here is from genome assembly GCF_963678635.1 of Symsagittifera roscoffensis. NCBI lineage: Eukaryota > Metazoa > Xenacoelomorpha > Acoela > Convolutidae > Symsagittifera > Symsagittifera roscoffensis. The sequence goes on from NC_087062.1 coordinate 40,638,108, forward strand.
AAACTGATTTTTTACAAGTGGGTTGGATATGAGGAATTTTTGATGACAGAAAGTCTGGGTATTTAGGTGTTAACTTCCTAAGTCTTCTTCTTATTTGTAGGATGATTAGGGGATATTTGTAGGTAAAACGGCTTAAGGCTATTTTCTATCTTAAGGCTTATTCAAAAATTTTCTCTGGGGGAATTACGGTTTATAAGTTGAGACAATATTGTTGATTTTTGTGCTGATTGATAGAAGAGGGTTGCAATTTTTATATGATTTTTAATTAAGTTGTCAAATAGAAGAATAGTGCTTATTTTTGACCTTTTGAAATGTCGGTAAAATTAGTGGTGGTGTTTAGAGAGAAATAATTGATTGAAAATCAATTTGATTGGTTGATTTTGAACTAGTTTTTACCAGGGGAATGAGTAGTTGTAATTAACAATTACATCAAGGCTTTATTAAAAATAATTTTATTTTGTTCAACTAATCATGGGGGTTTCTGAAGTTTTACGTTCTTTAGCTTTTTAGATTGGGTAATAAAAGCTTATAGTATTTTTTTGGTTGATTTCTTAGACAAGATGATTGAAGTTGTTGTGATTTTTTTAAAATTTCGGGCATGAAAATTTGTTCTTGAGCTTACAGTTTAGTCTTTTTTCTGATTTATTTGTTTTTGGGGTTTCTTCGATATATCATGTCGAGATACATTTGACAATTGAGAAGATAATTAGAGTTTTTAGTTTTTTGTTGTATGTTATTTGTTATGAAGATGTCAACGATATGTAATCCTGTGAAGGAGTATAATTAAGTTAGTTCACGGAGGGCGTATTCCTTTGGGTAGTATGGTGAAAGATGGTTTCTATGTTGTATTACTTCTTTTTTATTATGATCTATAAATATATATGTGACATCTGTAGGTTTTTCCTTTAATTGAAAGGTCATTTTTGAATAGATTGTACTTTTTTTCTAAAATCCTTTTTCAATAAAATTTGGGATTAAACCAAATGTTCGTGTTTTAGGTTTGATGCTGGTTTTAAACGTGAGTTTATTTGAGATTGATTATTTATCTTTTTTTACAATTTCATTGCAATTTTTTTAACAAATTTCGTTAGGTTTTTTATCTCGATTTAAAATCAATTTTTTATGGGTTCCAGAGGCTAATTTTAAGATTTGTGCAAGGTGAAAAAGCTTTCGTCATGAGTTTGAAGTGGTAGATTATAAAAATGGAATCTTTGCAGGAATGACAATCATCTCGTGCGTTTTTGAAGAATTTGCTGTGAACCTTCTCGGCTTACGTGGTGTTTGGTTAAGAACCATTTCATATGGTGATAGTCCAAGAGTTTTTGTGAATTGGTATTTATATGATGACTGGAATAACTTAACGTCTGTTGACCATTCGGTGTAATTTTTATCATCTCCGCTTATAATACATCGTAGGTATTCTTTCAATAAACGGTTCATGCTTTCAACTAATCCATTTGTCCATGGGGCATGGGATGTTCTAGATTTATGTTTTTTTTTAGAGGTGGCATAATGTTATGATTTCATTTTTAATAAATTTTGTTCCATTGTCTGTGACAAAATTTTCTGGTAGTCCAAATTTTGCTATCCAGTTTTTGTAAATTGTTGTGCAAGCATAATAAGCATTACAATGAGGTACAGCATTGAGTACTTCAAAGTGTGTAAATGCATCAGCTATTACCATTTTATTCGAATTTCCTTCTGAGGAGTGTGATACAGGGTCTTTGATGTCAAATGAAACTCTGTGATTGAAATATAGACTTTGTCATTTAAATTCTTGTTTTTCTGCTATTGTTTTTGATGTGGAAAAGGTTTATTTAAATGACATCTTATGCAATCGTTGCTTTGTACTTTTGTCCAAGTTGGCGCCTTTGGGAAGTATAGTTTTTAAGTGCAGCTTTAAAATGTTTTTTACCAACATGCATGTATGTCCTTTTGTTTGTGATGAATGGGAGGCAAATTACTTTTGTTTCAGGAGTGTGATATCCTCAGATATCATTGTTTTCGTTGATCGTCGTACTATTAAACTTTCGGAAATATCGAAGTAAGGTTTTATTTTCTAAGATTGTGATGTCAGCTTTTGTTGGTTTTGTTTTAAATCTGCGCTAAGAATTGAGTTGTCACTAAGTTTGATGACAGGCTCAAGATTTTGATATTTTGAAAACTAATGAAGTGTCTTTTTTTGTGTGTTTGTAAGAAAAATATTTTGAATTTCATTTTTTGAGAGAGGTATATTATCCAGTGGTTCTTGTAAATTGATATCTTATTAATTGTAAATTTTTGGTTCGAATCGGGGTGCCGGATTTAGTTTGAATGGGGGAAATGAAATTAATGACGTCTGTTAAGTTTTCCTTTTCTTTTAATGTGATTGAAATTTTTCAGTGTGTTTTTTATTTAGGTGTCTTTTGGTTGTGTTTTGTCTTTTTTTATCTATGATGAGTATGGTATTAGTTTAATTGTACTTTCTTGTAAAAAACCTACCTAATAGTGGATTGAGGTGTCTTGCATCTAGATCAACTTTTAGAGATTCAATTTTAGCGAGATTAATTATGGGGTTGATAAAGATGTTTTCTTTCTGTTGTTATTTTTTTCTTTATTTATTGGTGAGATAATTTTGTATCGTTCAAAAATGTCTTAGAGTCTGTTTGCTTTCTCTTATAAGTGAGTTGGTACTTTATGTGCTCGTTATTTTTGTGAAAGCTGCGTCAGGCTTAAGTGGAAGGTGTAGTGATGAATGCTTTTTTCCAATATCAAATTTAATTGTGGCATAAACTATGGGAGTTTTCAATAATAACTCTGCAGGTTGTTCAAGTTCTTGCTGATTGATTTGAAAATTTTAAAAATAGAACATTGTTAAAAAAAAAAATTTCCTCCATTTTATTTTTGGAGATATGAAATGTTGGTTTACATTTGGGAGTTTTTATGAAATAATCTGGGTTTCTTTTTGAGTCAGTTGTAAAATTATGATTCGATAGTTCTTCATTAAGAACTGTTGATTGACAAATACCTTGTAATTTCAGAAAAATCATAACTCTAAATGCTCTTTCTTGTGTAGAGTGAAAAGTTGCATTTGTTTCGCAATGTCCTAAAAATCCTACAGGTAGTGCAATTTTATGTGGTGAAGTATATACAAGTAGGGGTATTACATCTGTTTTTGTATTTTTAGCGTATTTGATAGATGAAATTGTAACTTCAAAAAATTTATGAATTGAGTTGATTTCAAGATCAGAAGTATATAGTTTCTGTTTCTTTTGATCAGTTTTATATTGATGTACTTAACTATTAGAAAAATCGTATACATACCCTGATAATGGTTTCAGATGTTTTTATTGTTGGTTATATATAGGGTCAAAATTTTTTTTTAAAAATGAGGGCTGCATATTTAATCGTTGGAAGAATGTTAAAGATGTATAACTCAGTTTTGTATGATTGTCTTTGATGTGTAATTTACTATTTAGAATGTTTATAGTGGGTATATATTAAGTAATGAAGGGGATTCCAATGATATGGTGTTTAATCTCCTTTATGTGGAATATTTACTTGAAGAGTTGATGTTAAAAAAATTCAGATTCTTTTGTTCGAGTTGAAATAAGAAACAATTGATTTTTCTTATATAATTTGTTAGACTTGTACCTTGCGCAGTGGCTAATTTACTTAAGTTCTTGAAAATGCACTATTTTGGATGTAGAATTTGAATTTCATTCCATGTGGAGATATTAATAATGTTTGATTCTGCGCCAGAATCAATTGGGAAATCTAAGTCAAGAATTAGTGATTAGAGGTTTTTGCTTTTCAGGATTTCTAAGAGAAGTGGGATTGTCCAATATTTTTGTTTTGGTGGCGATATTTTAGTTGTTGTATTTTGGTTTGTGTTGTTCATACTGGAGTTGGTTGAACTATATGTGGACTGTAATTTGTTGCTTCTCAATTATAATCTGCTTCTTCGGGATTAGAACTTATGATTTCAATTTAGTAAAAATTCGATTCAGTTGGTGTTTCAAATACTTTTTCTACTTTGAGCATGTTAAGAAAAAGTGTGATTTCCGTATCACTTTCGTCACCTGGTGTTTTCAAAGGGTACGTTATTTAACAGTAGTTCTGAAGTTTCTGTATTGTTGATGCCTGGATGGTCTGAATTTGTTTCATCTGTATATTGTACTTGGTTAAATTGTCTTTGAAGTTTTAGTGTACTGCGTCTATAGTTTTGATTTTGTGTGTTTGAAAATTGAGAAGTATTTTGATGTGGTGATTGAAAATGGTTTCTTGATATGCTTCGGTAGTTTTTGTTTCTATTTTTAGAAATATCACGGGATTTATTATTATAATTATTACAATATGGTCTATTGTTGGAGTAGTTTTGTGATCTATTACTCGCATAATTTTGATTTCGACTATTTGAACAGTTTCGATTTCATTTATTTGAAAAGTTTTTTGAACGGTCATTGGAGTAGTATCTTTTCCAAAAGTTTAAATAAGAACATTTCCTATTATAAGTTGAACAAATACTTCTTTTTGAAATTGATCTAGAGTAATTGTTTTGATTTTTTGGGCTGTTTGATCTGCTATATGTATTTTGTCAATAATTTTGTGAGTTTTATCGATCTCGTGATCTTTCGCGAAAATCATTTCGATAGATGGATTGTGATCTGTTAGTACATTAGCTATCTGGAAATGGTTTTGCTGAGCTGTTGTTACTTTGAACATTTTTTATTGGTAAATTTTGGTCTTTTTCATGTATTGATAAAAAGTTGTTGGTTCTCTGTGTTTTTGTCGTCTATTTAAGTTGTCTTGTTAATTTTTCTGCGTTCAGCAATGCAATGTACATATCTGCGACAATAATTGTACTATTTTATGAATGATGGTTTGCCTTTGAAATTTGGATTCTTTTAACAGATGTTTTAAATTTGAGTTATTTTTTCCGCTAATTCCTTATCAAAGTCTTGGTTATTATTAATGTGTGAGTTTGTAGTTCGAACGTTGCTTACATATTGTAGTTTTTAAAAATTTTTTCTTCTGGTTTATTGTGACTTCAGCTTGTTCTAGTTTACCTAATAATTTTCTAAAATCTATTTTGGGTTCCCGGATCGATGATGCGTGTGATGCTCTGTTTTTCATTGCTTTTTTGACTAATTGTGGTGTTAGGATCATTATTAGAAAATTAGTCATATTCGTGTTTTTTTAGTCATGTGTATTGAGAGAATATGCGTTTTGTGCTAGGGTTTCAATTCTCACTAGGGGTTGTTTTATTGTTTCGTTTGGAAGTCTGCGCACTTCGTTGCATATAACTCTTTGGTGTTGTTTATTTCTTTCAGAGTCGAACATTTTTGAAAAGTCCTGCGTGAGTTATTTCCAATCAAATTTGAATTCTATAGGTAGGACTGAAAACCGATTTTGAGCTGTGATAACAAAAGTGATTTGAATTAATCCTGTGCGCCTATGTATCTAATTCTGATGAAGTGGTGTACTTTCTGGTTCCGGACCTATATTTAAAATTAAATTTGCTGTAACTGCATTTAGGTAGTTTTATACTGAATATTCAGGAACTGTGCCTGTGATTACCACGAGTGGTTTATTAGATGAAATAGAATATCCACCCATAAGGTAAAGAACAATTGTCATTTGAAGTGATTCTGCTGTGTTTGCTATTTAAGTAAAGTTTGTAAGTTCAATTTTTGTAATTGCGTGTTGTTGTACATGATATGGTAGTAGGATTTCATTTCGCATTGGATTGGTTTAGTAACGTTGAAAGTATATATGGTTTTGTGATTGCGTATTATGATTTTATTGCGCCAAGTTTCGTCGTTGAAAAAGGCGTTGTTCTGATTGTAGAGTTTGCTCTGATATCAAGTAGGTTTCAAAAATATCCGGCTCATAAATAATATGCGATGAGTCAAAATTATTCCAATTTTTTTTTGTGGGATATTTTTGTATTGTTGTTGATTTTGATTCAGTAAGTCTTCCTCTTCGGATTAGTGGTTGAGTTCTTGTGAATTGTTTATTTGTTGCATTTTTGATTTGTTGAAAAAATGGATATTTTTCAGTACGATCTGTTGGAGTTTTTCGTTTTTCATTAAAGAATACTGACGGAAACTGGTTGTGGTAGCTGTTGAGTGCAGGTATGTTCTTGTGATTGATATCGCGTTGTGCAAAAGGGTTTTACTTTTGTGTTGCTAATATTGTTGTTTGCGGAAAAATCATAATCATGATTTGCGAAATTAATTCTGTTTGCATGTTTTTTTTGTTAGATTGTCGCTTTTTAGTTATTGGTCTATGTTTGATAATCCATGTGAGAATATTTTGGAACTACGGAGTGTTGACAGTTGATTGTAGTGTTGCTTGTGGGTTGGAGGTATTTTTGTTATGTGGTGTGGATGAAAAGGTGAAATATTTGTTGTGTTGTTGTAAGTTTTGTTTCGACTATTTCTTTGTTTATAAAGCGCGGATTTTTACTTTATCTTAGTAAAAATTGTAATTTTCTGTTTGAATTTTTGATGTTTTAGCCTGGGACAACTAAGAAGAGGGTCTCAAGTGAAGAATAAGTAACCGAACTTCTTCACTGTTTATCCTAATAAAAGTGTTAAGTTTTTACAAAAATTTCTATTAGTCTTAAGTCGTTGATAAGGGTTGGAAAGTGAATCGACGTTTGAGGTCGTTAAACCCTTTTAACTCTAAAATTGGGGGAATCAAATTCTTCTAATTGATTCAAGGAAAGCCTTGATGATCAAATAGTTTTAAAATAAAAATGAATTAAAATTTTAAATTAAGTTAGATTTTAAAGATCCATGAAAGTTTTGATTATATTAGGTTTTCATGATTTTATTAGGTTTTAAGTTTAAGCTAACTGAATTAGTAAAAGTTTAAAAGTAAATATTAAAACATTAAAAATTTAAATCATATTATTTTAAGTGATATGAAATTATGGTAATGTTTTAGCTGAAAAAACAAGGATGAAAAGGACTGGAAAAAAATGAAAGGGTGAAATAATTGGGTTTCTTGAGAAGCAAGGAACTTTGATAGATTTAATAAAGCTAACTTCAATTTTGTTACTAAATAATTTTTGTAATTTTTATCAATAAATTTCAATTTTACATAAATTTTTCAAATTTACTGCAGATTTGGATGAAAGGAACACCTGGTGAATCTTTTTATTAGTCGTTTATATGGTTATATAGTTTGTCAAAACAAGATTAAAAAAATTTTGTTTGGAAATGAATTTAATTGCTCCAATTATTTTTATTTTTATGTTAGAGAATGAAAATTTACTGCAAGAAGAAATCTGTAGAGAAACACTCGTTGCAGTTTGTGTCGTTTCACCATGTACAAGCTTGGTCTGCTGTTCAGTCTTTGGTTGAGTGTTTGTCGGATCGACCGGAATTTTGGAGTAGACGTATTGAGACGTAGAGACATATCTATTAGATTGTCTATGCTTTCTAACATTTTGCAATTTTGTAATTCAGCATTTCGTCTTGATTCTAATTCTATTTTGCTAAATGTAAGTTTGTTAGTAGGTCTTGTTCGAGAGTTTTGGTCGCAACAGATGTGTTTAAACTTTGGTGTTGCTTACTCATAGAGTAATTTCAGGTAAGATTCATTGTCTGTTCGTCACGCTATTTTTTTTCGGCCGGATAGGTTCGTGCAAGTTCTTAGTCTAATACCGGTCATAATCTTACTCTTATATCTCCTAGTCTTAATAGATCTAGTGTATACTGGTATTTTCGGGTTAGATATCTAGAACTTGTACCGAAGGAGAACAACTGTCTTTTAAGTTGTATTTAAATTGTTTTGGTGCTAAAACTACAAGTAGTTTCAGCATTATAAACATTTTTCAATGTTAACTATGCATAATGATTAAGTAGTAAGAAATATTTTATAGAGATAGTTTTATCAAGGAAATATTTCGTTATAAATACTTCGTGTCAAGATTTCAGATTGATGCAATGATGTGTCGATTTCGTTAAGCTAGAGCGAGTCTACGTGCAAGATTAAGTTTGACTTTTCTGTCTGAACCGCCAAAAGAACCACTTAGTTTTAAACTGGTTCCACCCATCCGGGGTTTAGAGAGGTTTTAGTTTTCAGTTTTTTTTTCTAGTGAGGATGGATGGAGAGATTTCTTTGTTTTGCGGAGTCGTTTTCTTTTGAAGTACTGACTGCGTGAAGGAAGGAGAGATATGGTGTTTTCGTAGAGAGAAGAAGGCCAGTTGTTCGTGTTCCAGAAGTGGGTCTCTGTTTATCCCAGATCGTCTTTAGTGATCATGTCAAGATTTCAGATTGATGCAATGATGTGTCGATTTCGTTAAGCTAGAACGAGTCTATGTGCAAGATGAAGTTTGACTTTTCTGTGTGAACCGCCAAGTGAACCACCAAGTTTTTGCATTTTTTTTACTATAAAGTGTAAGGTGTGATCGAAATAGTTTTCAAGTAGACGTGTTTGCAAAAGCTGTTGTTGTTCTTGTTGCACTTGCCGTTAGTCGTGGTGATGGTGTATGGTGATTTTTTTGCTGCTCTTGCTCTTGCTGAGGTGTGATTTTTACTGCTGCTGCTTTCGTTTATTTGTTTGTTTTGTTTTCACATGGAAGCCGAAATTAAGTTTTTTAATTCTTCGTTCGCCAGCTCTATCGTCCCTCTAGTATCTTCGGTAAAGAAAGAAAAGCTCACATTGGTGTAGCCAAATTTTTGTAGTCGGGCCGGGCTGCCATCGACGCTGGGCAGTTGAGGATCCAATGTTTGAGAGTTTTTTTTAAATTGAGGGCCAATGTGGGATCCACCAGCTTTCTGTTCGCTGTAAATTACATGCCGATCATCACAAAACATCTGTGGTTCCCCACAGATTCTTCATTTTGCTGGGCAGAAAACTTTGCGTAGACAGCAGAAGTCCGGCAATGCCTGCAAAGTATTCAGGTGATCTTTTTCTGATGACTACTCTTAGGCTCCTGAAGGAATTGAGGTTTGAGTCTTCTCACAGATCTTTTCATCATACGGTTTTTGCACTCTTAAAATTAATTGGTCGGTGATCACCTTCCAAGACTTTGGCATAGGTTGCTAGTCTGTCTGCAATCTCGTTTCCAGGCATCGATGTGGTAATCTAGGAAGTCCAGTTGTCTTCTTGTATAAATCATGTCTTCAATGTCATTGTCGAGGGCTGTTGCCAGGGATTAGGGGTCAAAACTGATCATTATCTTTTCAATTTCAATTGGGAAATCTAAGTCAAGAATTAGTGATTAGAGGTTTTGGCTTTCTAAGAGAAGTCGGATTGTCCAATATTTTTGTTTTGGTGGCGATATTTTAGTTGTTGTATTTTGGTTTATGTTGTTTATACTGGAGTTGGTTGAACTATATGTGGACTGTAATTTGTTGCTTCTCAATTATAATCTGCTTCTTCGGGATTAGAACTTATGATTTCAATTTAGTAAAAATTCGATTCAGTTGGTGTTTCAAATACTTTTTCTACTTTGAGCATGTTAAGAAAAAGTGTGATTTCCGTATCACTTTCGTCACCTGGTGTTTTCACAGGGTACGTTATTTAACAGTAGTTCTGAAGTTTCTGTATTGTTGATGCCTGGATGGTCTGAATTTGTTTCATCTGTAGATTGTACTTGGTTAAATTGTCTTTGAAGTTTTAGTGTACTGCGTCTATAGTTTTGATTTTGTGTGTTTGAAAATTGAGAATTATTTTGATGTGGTGATTGAAAATGGTTTATTGATATGCTTCGGTAGTTTTTGTTTCTATTTTTAGAAATATCACGGGATTTATTATTATAATTATTACAATATGGTCTATTGTTGGAGTAGTTTTGTGATCTATTACTCGCATAATTTTGATTTCGACTATTTGAACAGTTTCGATTTCATTTATTTGAAAAGTTTTTTGAACGGTCATTGGAGTAGTATCTTTTCCAAAAATTTGAATAAGAACATTTCCTATTATAATTTGAACAAATACTTCTTTTTGAAATAATCTAGAGTAATTGTTTTGATTTTTGGGCTGTTTGATCTGCTATATGTATTTTGTCAATAATTTTGTGAGTTTTATCGATCTCGTGATCTTTCGCGAAAATCATTTCGATAGATGGATTGTGATCTGTTAGTACATTAGCTATCTGGAAATGGTTTTGCTGAGCTGTTGTTACTTTGAACATTTTTTATTGGTAAATTTTGGTCTTTTTCATGTATTGATAAAAAATTGTTGGTTCTCTGTGTTTTTGTCGTCAACTTTGTCATTTAAGTTGTCTTGTTAGTTTTTCTGCGTTCAGCGATGCTATGTACATATCTGCGACAATAATCGTACTATTTTATGAAAGATGGTTTGCCTTTGAAATTTGGATTCTTTTCACAGATGTTTTAAATTTGAGTTATTTTTTCCGCTAATTCCTTATCAAAGTCTTGGTTATTATTAATGTGTGAGTTTGTAGTTCGAACTTTGCTTACAAATTGTAGTTTTAAAAATTTTTTTCTTCTGATTTATTGTGACTTCAGCTTGTTCTAGTTTACCTAATAATTTTCTAAAATCTATTTTGGGTTCCCGGATCGATGATGCGTGTGATGCTCTGTTTTTCATTGCTTTTTTGACTAATTGTGGTGTTAGGATCATTATTAGAAAATTGGTCATTTTCGTGTTTTTATAGTGTTTTTGTATTGAGAGAATATGCGTTTTGTGCTAGGGTTTCAATTCTCACTAGGGGTTGTTTTATTGTTTCGTTTGGAAGTGTGCGCACTTCGTTGCATAAAACTCTTTGGTGTTGTTTATTTCTTTCAGAGTCGAACACTTTTTAAAATTCCTGCGTGAGTTATTTCCAATCAAATTTGAATTCTATAGGTAGGACTGAAAACCATTTTTGAGCAGTGATATCAAAAATGATTTGAATTAATCCTGTGCGCCTATGTATCCAATTCTGATGAAGTGGTGTACTTTCTGGTTCCGGACCTATATTTAAAATTAAATTTGCTGTAACTGCATTTAGGTAGTCTTATACTGAATATTCAGGAACTGTGCCTGTGATTACCACGAGTGGTTTTTTAGATGAAAAAGATTATCCACCCATAAGGTAAAGAACAATTGTCATTTGAAATGATTCTGCTGTGTTTGCTATTTATGTAAAGTTTGTAAGTTCAATTTTTGTAATTGCGTGTTGTTGTACATAATATGGTAGTAGGATTTCATTTCGCATTGGATTGGTTTAGTAACTTTGAAAGTATATATGGTTTTGTGATTGCTTATTATGATTTTATTGCGCCAAGTTTTGTCGTTGAAAAAGGCGTTGTTCTGATTGTAGTCTTTGCTCTGATATCATGTAGGTTTTAAAAATATCTGGCTCATGAATGATATGCGATGAGTCAAAATTATTCCAATTTTTTTGTGGGATATTTTTGTATTATTGTTGATTTTGATTCAATAGGTCTTCCTCTTCGAGTTAGTGGTTGAGTGCTTGTGAATTGTTTATTTGTTGCATTTTTGATTTGTTAAAAAAATGGATATTTTTCAGTACGATCTGTTGGAGTTTTCCGTTTTTCATTAAAGAATACTGACGGAAACTGGTTGTGGTATCTGTTGAGTGCAGGTATGTTCTTGTGATTGATATCGCGTTGTGCAAAAGGGTTTTAATTTTGTGTTGCTAATATTGTTGTTTGCGGAAAAATCATAATCATGATTTGCGAAATTAATTCTGTTTGCATGTTTTTTTTGTTAGATTGTCGCTTTTTAGTTATTGGTCTATGTTTGATAATCCATGTGAGAATATTTTGGAACTACGGAGTGTTGACAGTTGATTGTAGTGTTGCTTGTGGGTTGGGGGTATTTTTGTTATGTGGTGTGGATGAAAAGGTGAAATATTTGTTGTGTTGTTGTAAGTATTGTTTCGACTACTTCTTTGTTTATAAAGCGCGATTTGAATATCTTCCTGTGACAGCCTTCTAGTACCCTTAAGGGTTTCCAGTGACTTAATAAATCTTGAATTTAAACTATTATTACTTGTTCTATCATCAAATTTTGTGTTATATTTTAAGGTTGTTGAATCATTGGTGAGAGGAGTTACTCTTGATTAATCTTTGTGCACGGAGATAGTGGCGATTGCTTCGCTTAAAATATTGTTGGGTATATGGACAAAAAATAGATGAGACCATTCAGGGTCCCATACATAATACGTTCGGTCTGCTAATATAGTTTCATCGTCTGATGTTTGTGGTCGGAACTTTTTCTTGCTGTTGAGAATAAATCTAAATTGTGTTCAAATTGGTCTGTCATGAACCATGCTAAGATTCTTTGTAGATGAACCTTTACTATTTGTGATATTTCATTATTGGTGAGTGTTTAACTAGTTGATTCTAAATCTGCGAGAAAAGGTTGATTTCTTGCTTTAATATTGCATGGCGATATGTTTGAGGTGGTGATAGAGAAAACATCATTTGTGAAAATTGAGTTTGCTCATTGTGAGTTTTGATGTTGAACACTTTAAATTTATTCTGTGAATTTTTGAGAAAGCTGGGAGTATGTCATCTCTTTGTTTTCGGTGTGGTGATTGATTTGTTTGTGATGGTAAAAATTCAAAAATAAACAAAATTCCGTAATTTAAGTGATATTACTAATGCCTGGTAAAAAGTTATCAACTATTTGTCTCGTTGTTTTTACTTCAGGAATTTCTTGTTTACATGGGCTTCCTCCTTTTCCGAACAAACTTGCTAATAGATCATAGAAAAATTTGTGCTTGTTCTCTAGTAGGATTCCTTTGTGGGTGAATGACAAAGGGAAAAATAAACATCATGAAAATGTTTGTCGTATTGAATCATTTTCTGTGTTGTATCACGGTTGATGTGTAACTTTCAATGTGTCTTTTTGGTTGATACCAATTATATAGTCCTACCGGTTTTCAAAGGTATGAATTTTTTTATCTGCTTTTACTTTTTATTGATGATGGTGTTGTGGATTCTGATTCAGAAACATGTTTTGGTTGTTTTTATGGTATATTTTTGTCGATTTAGTCTTTTAGTTCCTGAAGTTTTTATATTCGTTGGATTCCGAAACTGCGTTTTGTGTTCTAGAAACTTTTCGTTAAAAAGTTTGTTTTTGTATTTTTGTAATTGCCTTTTTTGTTTTTTTTTCTATCCAAAACATTCTGTTTTCTGTTTATGTGGTGTAAATACAAGGTCGTATTTTTCGTTTTCTATTTAACAATTGTGGAGTGTTATTGTTTGTTTATTGCCTAAATTATCCCTTGACATAAGGTTTAAGACAATGGTTGCAAAATCCAGGGGTTCAAGTTTTTATTTCCCAAATTATTGTCCTTACCCTTTTTATGAGGTTATCCTAACTTGGGGTCCAGGTTGTTGAGGTTGACGGGTTTGAGAGCAAGTATATCAATTCGTTAATCATGTTGTCAAGTATATCAGTTCGTAGAATGATGTTTTACATTCCAGGTGGCTATGGTTTGCTTTAAGAAAAACTTACTTTATCTTACTAAGAGTTGTGATTTTCTGATTGAATTTTTGATGTTTTAGCCTGGGACAACTAAGAGGAGGGTCTTAAGTGAAGAATAAGTAACCGAAGTTCTTCACTGTTTATCCTAATAAAAGTGTTAAGTTTGTACAAAAATTTCTATTAGTCCTAAGTCGTTGATAAGGGTTGGAAAGTGAATCGACGTTTGAGGTCGTTAAACCCTTTTTACTCTAAAGTTGGGGGAATAAAATTCTTCTAATTGATTCAAGGAAAGCCTTGATGATCAAATAGTTTTAAAATAAAAATGAATTAAAATTTTAAATTAAGTTAGAATTTAAAGAACCAAGGATTGCCTTGATGATCTGTTTCTTAGAAAGTTTTGATTATATTAGGTTTTCATGATTTTATTAGGTTTTAAGTTTAAGCTAATTGAATTAGTAAAAGTCTAAAAGTAAATATTTAAACATTAAAAATTTAAATAATATTATTTTAATTTAAATGATTTGAAATTATGGTAATGTTTTAGCTGAAAAAACAAGGATGAAAAGGACTGGAAAAAAATGAAAGGGTGAAATAATTGGGTTTCTTGAGAAGCAAGAAACTTTGATAAATTTAATAAAGCTAACTTCAATTTTGTTACTAACTAATTTTTCTAATTTTTATCAATAAATTTCAATTTTACATCAATTTTTCAAGTTTACTGCAGATTCTGATGAAAGGAACACCTGGTGAATCTTTTTATCAGTCGTTTATATGGTTATATAGTTTTTCAAAACAAGATCAAAAAAAATTTTGCTTGGAAATGAATTTACTTGCTCCAATTATTTTTATTTTCATGTTAGAGAATGAAAATTTACTGCAAGGAGAAATCTTTAGAGAAACACTCGTTGCAGTTTGTGTCGTTTCACCATGTACAAGCTTGGTGTGCTGTTCGGTCTTTGGTTGAGTGTTTGTCGGATCGACCGGAATTTTGGAGTAGACGTATTGAGACGTAGAGACATATCTATTAGATTGTCTATGCTTCCTAACATTTTGCAATTTTGTAATTCAGCATTTCGTCTTGATTCTCTTTCTTTTTTGCTAAATGTAAGTTTGTTAGTAGGTCTTGTTCGAGAGTTTTGGTCGCAACAGATGTGTTTAAGCTTTGGTGTTGCTTACTCATAGAGTAATTTCAGATAAGATTCATTGTCTGTTCGTCACGCTATTTTATTTTCGGTCGGATAGATTCGTGCAACTTCTTAGTCTAATACCGGTCATAATCTTACTCTTTTATCTCCTAGTCTTAATAGATCTAGTGTATACTGGTATTTTCGGGTTAGATATCTAGAACTTGTACCGAAGGAGAACAACTGTCTTTTAAGTTATATTTAAATTGTTTTGGTGCTAAAACTACAAGTAGTTTCAGCATTACAAACATTTTTCAATGTTAATTATGGATAATGATTGAGTAGTAAGAAATATTTTATAGAGATAGTTTTATCAAGAAAATATTTCGTTATAAATACTTCGTGTCAAGATTTCAGATTGATGCAATGATGTGTCGATTTCGTTAAGCTAGAGCGAGTCTACGTGCAAGATGAAGTTTGACTTTTCTGTGTGAATCGCCAAAAGAACCACCAAGTTTTAAACTGGTTCCACCCATCCGGGATTTAGAGAGGTTTTAGTTTTCAGATTGTTTTTTCTAGTGAAGGATGGATGGAGAGATTTCTTTGTTTTTCGGAGTCGTTTTCTTTTGAAGTATTGACTGCGTGAAGGAAGGAGAGATATGGTTGTCTTCGTAGAGAGAAGAAGGCCAGTTGTTCGTGTTCCAGAAGTGGGTCTCTGTTTATCCCAGATCGTCTTTAGTGATCGTGTCATAATTTCAGATTGAAGCAATGATGTGTCGATTTCGTTAAGCTAGAGCGAGTCTACGTGCAAGATGAAGTTTGACTTTTCTGTGTGAACCGCCAAGTGAACCAACAAGTTTTTGCATTTTTTTTTACTATAAAGTGTAAGGTGTGATCGAAATAGTTTTCAAGTAGACGTGTTTGCAACAGCTGTTGTTGTTCTTGTTACACTTGCCGTTAGTCGTGGTGATGGTGTATGGTGATTTTTTTGCTGCTCTTGATCTTGCTGAGGTGTGAGTTTTACTGCTGCTGCTTTGGTTTATTTGTTTGTTTTGTTTTCACATGGAAGCCGAAATTAAGTTTTTTAATTCTTCGTTCGCCAGCTCTATCGTCCCTCTAGTATCTTCGGTAAAGAAAGAAAAGCTCACATTGGTGTAGCCAAATTTTTGTAGTCGGGCCGGGCTGCCATCGACGCTGGGCAGTTGAGGATCCAATGTTTGAGAGTTTTTTTTAAATTGAGGGCCAATGTGGGATCCACCAGCTTTCTGTTCGCTGTAAATTACATGCCGATCATCACAAAACATCTGTGGTTCCCCACAGATTCTTCATTTTGCTGGGCAGAAAACTTTGCGTAGACAGCATAGTCCGGCAATGCCTGCAAAGTATTCAGGTGATCTTTTTCTGATGACTACTCTTAGGCTCCTGAAGGAATTGAGGTTTGAGTCTTCTCCCAGCTCCGTGACTTCGCTCGCAAGTTGGTCAGAGTTTACGTTACCAGGGATGTTTGTCCGGGAATTCACTGCATATAGATGATTTAAAATGAGGGTGGAGATGAGGGACTGGGAGTCCGAGCAGCTCAACACACTGTTGTTGTCTTCCGGTGTGTTCTGCTTCAACAACTCAAAGCTGTCTTCAACGCTTGATCTCTTCTTTGCAACAGCAGGTGCTGCTGTTTCTGATGTTGTTGCTGCTGTTGTTGTTCTTGTTGTTGTTGTTGTTAATTTTGTTGTTGTTTTTGCTGCTGTTGTTGATGTCGCTGATGCTGTTGTTGTTATTGCTGCTGCTGCTGCTGTTGTTGTTGTTGTTGTTGTTGTTGTTGTTGTTGTTGTTGTTGTTGTTGTTGTTGCTGTTGTTGTTGTTGTTGTTCTGGCTATTGTTGTTGGTGTGGTTGTTAATTTTTTTTGTTGTAGCATCGTTGACTCTCAACGTCATTTGGTTTATTTAGTTTTGTTTAGATTAAGTTTTTCGTCTCGTTCCTAGTGCGAGAAAATGCTGCTGCTGCTGTTGTTTTCTTGTTTTTTATTTTATGGGGGAGCCGAAGTGTAGTTTTATAAAGACATATTTTTGTCATCTTTATCGTCTTTTTCGGGTCTTCAGTCATCATGGGAACAACCAGTCTGTGGTCGCGGAAAATATTTCGTCTGGCTACCATTTTTTCGTGGCACCCGAGTATCTAGTGCTGAGGGGTTTCAATGTTTTTGCAGCTCTTGCATTACAGATCGGTCGTTGGATCCATCAAATTCTTTTACGGTTCCAGCTGCATATTATGACCTGCCTTCTGTCTGGCTAGCATAACGGCGTCTTTCCGGTTGGTCGCATTGACTTCGTTGCGTTTTGCTGGTCAACTGGCATAGACTGCTGCGGTTTTAGCGTGTTTCGGAATTTATCGGCGACAGATCTTTTCATCATACGGTTTTTGCACTCTTAAAATTAATTGGTCGGTGATCATTTTCCAAGACTTTGGCATAGTTTGCTAGTCTGTCTGCAATCTCGTTTCCAGGCATCGATGTGGTAATCTAGGAAGTCCAGTTGTCGTCTTGTATAAATCATGTCTTCAATGTAATTCTCGAGGGCTGTTGCCAGGGATTAGGGGTCAAAACTGATCATTATCTTTTCATTTTCATCAGAAGCGTGGCCTTCTAGAGGTTCAGTGCAGACTTTAACGCCTTCTCTTTCTCGTACGAAGAGGTGAATTTTCTGCCCTTCAATTTCAGACAATACGCACTAAATGAAGCGTATGAGTTTCATGAGTTGCTGCTATCATTCAATTTCAGACAATATGCACTAAATAGAGGGGATGGGATTCATGAGTTACTTGTTCGGTGATCCCTCCAGAGGCTGAGCCATTAGTGTAGATGACCCAACTCGCCCCGCTGTTTTCGATTACGTCGAGGGCGTCGTTCAAGGCGTCATTTCTTCTGTTTTGTCAGGCTAACTTTCGGCGCAACTTCCATTTTCTGACAGTGGGGCGAACAGGGCTCAGCTAAAAGCTGAGGCAAAGGCTCAAGTGGGGACCGAACTGTATCTAGGAGTCTTTGATCCGTCTGCTCTCTTCCCTCCAGCTCTCTCGACACAATATCTGGTTGATTTTTAGCGCCGTATGTCATGGGTGCAGAGGCCGGCACCTCTAGGCGTTTTTTCTGACTATGACAAAAAATTGTCTGGACGCCCGCTCTCAGCTGTGATTCCCCGCTTCTATGCCGGGGGCTTCCACAGGAGAGGCAGCAGTTTGGTCCGTGATCCGTCTCAGCGCTTAGTTTTGCGCTCGTTGACAATCCATCTGGGACTTCGAGAGCCATGGCTGCCAGACGGGGGCCGCATAATCCATTTCGTTGCTTTGTGGGCATAAGAGCATCTTCTTCAGCCCCATTTTGTGTTCCGTATGCAGAAAAGGAGGTAACATGTTTTCTCCACTTTGCAACCACGTAATCTGCATGGTTCTGGAACGACATATTTCTGTTCATGTAGATTCCAATGAGCCTGGGCCGTGGTTCCAACATTCATTTCAATGGCTTACTTATTGCCATTACTGCTCTGGTTCAAGGCTTCTTTTGATGTTGGTTGTGAACGCTTGTGTTTCTTACTGGGAAATTTCTTTCGTTTGGTATATGGTCAGTCCCACAGTATCCATCGAACGTACATGGTTCCTTATGAACTTAAGTGGTTTCCGAGTGGAACCGCACTACTAAGTATCACTAAGCCAAAAGAATTCATTTGTTGGTAACATTAATTTTAAAAGTTTTTCATCGAATCTGCAATGGTTTTTTATGTAGTAGTGATGTTTACTATATAAAACGCCATTGCAGATTCGATGTAGGACTTTGTTAAACTGTACGTGAAAGTTCGCACTTCTGAACAGTGACATAAAGTCAAAAGACGTTGCCTTAGGGATCAAGTATCACAGGAGGCGGACGAAGAAAACGTTGCTTCGACCGAGAGGTACTGCTCCCAAGAAAGACTCCTAGTCTGCTTTTGTCGAAATCCAATGTTCTGGCTTAGCGACCTGAAGAAAGACACCGACGTTACACTTGGGGGTCATGGTTATGGGGAGATCGTCCAATCCCATGCAGTCACCTTAATCCAGTCTATCGTACTGCGCCAACCCGTATGGCGGAAGAACGCATCGGGAATGCTCTCCCCAGCAGCACCTCTTCTGATGAGGGTAGCTGATACATTGAAGGTTGTTGTCGGTTCCCTCTGCATGCACTCTTCAATCCGGTCGTTTCTGCTATCCTGAGGTTGACAGGGGTCCCAAAGGAAAGAGTGGCGATTGACGTCACTTCCGATCAAGCGATTTTCATCCGATCGCATGTTCTCGAGGACTAGTAATGCTTCTACGTTTACTCCACGGTTGCGCGGGATGTAGATCGGTACTTGTATACTACATCTTCTTTGATATAGATGAGATGACCACCAGCTGCTCTGGTTTCAGCTTGTTCTACACACACGCATAGCTGTAACCGCTTATCTCTGGATTTTTGACTTCATCGCGGAGATTTGACTCCTGCGCTAGAGCCAGCTCCTTCACTCTGTGAGAAAACTCTCGGATGTTCAGCTTGATCTCATCTGCGTTCCAGCAGAGGATGCGGAGAGAGCCTTCGTGCATCCTCGCAGCTATTCTCATTCTGTCCTCAGCAGTGTCAAACTCGTTAGGTGGTTGCTCAGCAGGCTTGTCATGGTTGTTACCGCTCCAGTTCACTCCTGTAGCTGTGATCTTCATTTGGTCTCTGGTGTAACCCATTTTTACAAGCGCAGGATTTGTGGAACTAGCGTCTGCAGTTTGGACAAAAGCTCCCGGTCTTATTACTGGCAATGGTTGTCTGGCAAACCTTGCATGGCTGCTTCTCTTCATCTGGGATGGCCCCGACTGTGTGAGGCTGGATGCAGACCGTCTAGCGTTGGTTCTCACCACGGTATCATTCGAGTAGGTAGGGCACACTCACTTCACTGGATCATATCTACCGATGTTATTGAATTATTTCTTAATATGACACTGAGAGTTGCATCCGTCTATTCTATCAGTTAGCGAGCGTTGTTTGGCTCTGAAAGCTAACTTGCAAGTGCTGCAGCTTATCAAGTTTTTTCTTGAGGCAGCGTTAGACAGCATGCATGTTTCGAGACCAATGTGCCTATGGCATCATCATCTCTGGTCGCTTTTGTATCGTGACAGGCTACTGCGTTCTGTCTTTTTGTAACATTTTGCATGAATGGAAGTAATGACACATGAGAAGGGCGTCAAACCTGGTCCCTACTTCATTTGGCACTTGCTACGCTTCTCGGGGACCGAGTTGCTCTCAGTTTATTCAGTCTTCATCGTGAGGCAGAGAAAAGGAGCTGGGGCCATTCCTTTGCACACCGAAACCGGGCGGCAGGAGAGAGTCCATCGACCAAAAATTCTGACTTGAGGATGGGGCAATTTTCAATACAAGGAGGTTTCGTTGATACCCAACACGCCATTCAAAGCCATTTCTTTTGGACCGGGTTGCTGATTTAATAGCTGTTGTTGTCGTTATTTTTACTGCTGCTGTTTTTTGTTGTTGTTTGTTGATTGTGGTTATGTCGAAGGGAGCTCTTAAAGGCATCTCTTCGCCAGCATCGTAGTTCCGTCTGGATCTTGAGATAGATTGGCTAGTCCCACGTCAGTTGTGCCAAAAATTTCTTGTCTTGCTGCTATTGTTCCGGGAAATTCCAGTAACCAGTCTTCTAGCGTTTCCGGGGTTTCGTGACATTTCGGGCAGGTGGGGTCTTCGGCTGGGTTCATGAGGTGCCGATAGGCTACCAACTTCAAGCTGTGGCCAGATCTCAAGCGCGCAATCATCGTAGCGTCTTTTCGGCTTAGAATAGCTTTCTCGTCGCGTAATGTAGACAGGTTTGCATGGGTTTCTGCCGTCCGGGCATGTTGGGGGGGGGGGAGAGTCTTTGAAGGATCGTTTAATTGTAGAAATTGCACTCTTCAGAGTGATTGGTTTGGATTCGTCTGTGAGATTACATGCTTCGTTGGCTACTCTGTCGGCCAGCTCATTACCTTGGATACCCATGTGGCCTGGGATCCATTGGATCTTGATCGGGCGCCTGAGGGAGTCCAAAGTGAGGCTGAGATCGGAAGTCTCAGGTCCGTCGCCTTCGAGAGCAGTGGCTAGGGACTGGCTGTCAGTGCAGATCATGATGATGGTATCGGCGTTGAACTCTTCTATCCAGTTCAGCGCTGCTCCAAAAGCTTCTCTTTCTTCTTCAAAGGACGAGGTGATGGCCTGCCTTTGATGCTGGCGCTATGCAAAACTACGGGGTCGCAGGGCTCCCTCTCGTGACGACAAGCCCTGCACCTCCGTTCCTGGCACCTTCGGCTGCCGAACCGCCCGTATAGACGACCAAGTCAGCACCAGAGTTGCCGATGATGCTAATCGCTTCGTCTTTCGCCTCGTTACTTCTGTTCTTTCCTGCTAGGATGGTGGATACACTCCAGCGTCTGTGATAGCAGTTCCAAGGCGGTTCCTTGATCTGTTGAAGGGGAAGCCTCTTCTGTAGGTCGGTG
>NC_087062.1:40666671-40676409 GCF_963678635.1 Symsagittifera roscoffensis
TTTTTGTTTACTTTCTTTCAAGCAATCACATCAGTGTCATTCGGGGGTTGCGAAATTAGACGATTAGCAAATTAGACGGCGGTACTTAAAAGGAATATAGGCGATTTTGCAAAACTGCAATTGTAAGAAAATAGACGAAAGTGAGAGAGAGATTAAAATTGTTTGCAGACAAATTGCGCAAGAAAAATATAATTGTTTGTTGACATCAGTTAAATTTCGGTATAGCCAAAAATTTTACAAGTCAATCATGCATAATTTATTCAATTCAAAACTCTCTTGTAATATTCGGATTTGACAGTTCTTTTTGAATTTGTGAAACTTGACTCTTAAGAAAAAATTTTGTTGGCCCTTTCATTTTCATAGCTTTTTCGTCTAGATCTGTAAAATGCCAGATCTGTAAAAAATAAATTCCGTCTAATTTCGTTTTTGTAGCATCCGTCTAATTTGCTTATCGTCTAACTGCCTACCCCCCCCCCCCCGAAATTCTACAGTTTAGTAGCGAATGACACGGGCCTAGAAAAATAGACGATAAGCAAATTAGCCTTTCTCTCCACGACTATTTTCTTTTCACGACAAGGGACCGACAACGACAGGAAGTCGGTCGACACAAGGGACACGAGTTTGGGATCGACAACGACACGAAGTGCAGCAAAATCGTGAAGCGTCATATTCTCGCATTCGTCCAGTTGGTCGAGTAGCAGTTGTCCGATTGAAGTTCAATTGGCCGAATCGGGCTAAAGTGTTTAGTTGGCCGAACTGTGCGATTGGCCGAAATCGTCGGAGTGATCACCAGGCCGAATTGTGTGGTTGGCCGAAAAACTTCGAAATTCATGACAGAGTGTCCGGTTAGCCTAAAAACCGCAAAAGTTGTCAGACTGCAGGAACTACTATGATAGAGTGGTCCCTTGATGAAAATAACCAGGTCCCTTGAGAATAAGACACCTAGAGCTCTCAAATTGTTTAATAATTATGATTACGCCTTTCAGAAAGATGTAGCAGTATATTTTCAAACAAGTTTCATGTTTTGTTATCTCTTAAAACCTCCCGTCACCATTTTAAGGTTGAAATTTTTTTTTAAAAAAAACCGCCAGTAGTAGGTTTTGATGACAAATAAGTCAACCCAATTATATGGTTGTTAAACCGTAAAATAAAGTAAAGCGAGCAAATTTCAATATATAAACAATAGTGTGATTGCAATTTTCAATCTGAAAAGTTTCTGGCTGAACATATTTTGCAAGATTTATCAAATGAATAATTTATAAACAAACTAGTTTTCAAATTTATAAGACGCGAAATGCATGCAAGACCTGTCTATCATGGTTGCTTTTTCGAGGGACCACTCTATCATAGTAGTACCAGACTGCACAGTTAGATAAAAATTATCAGACACTGCGAATTGGCCGAACTTTAACATACTGTCCAGCTGGAAGAAAAGCGTCAGATTGTGCGAACTGGCCAAAAAATGTCAGATTGTGCAGTTTAAACGAAATTCGTCGGAAGTGAGAGTGTTGGTCGACTGTCCAGTTGACCGAAAGTGTGCTGCTAGCCGAAAGCTGACATAGAGGCCTGTTCAGGTTTCCTGATTGTTGACTTTTGATCGAAGCGCAGCTGTGATTTTCTCGACACCCGAAGTTTTTGGATTTTTCCCGGTGACGCCATTCTCCAAAATCATCAAAAACTGTAAAAATGATTCAAAACTTTTAAAACTTTCCATTTGTGCTATGAATCTGTATACGATGTGATATATGCTATAATTTTTTCCGCAAGCTAGCACCCGGTAATTTTTGTGACTACCGTTGGACTGAAATATCTTACAATCTGTACTTGACATTTTTTTCAATACCAAAAATTTTAGGATAAATGTGAACGGCATATTAATCCGTGAAATCGGATCATAGACAACAGGTACTTAACTAGTTTTTGGATTGGTTTATGACTCGAACCAGGTGATCAAAATTTTCCGGAAAATTTTGTGAAAAAACTAAAAAAAATTCTCAAAAAATCCTCAAAACGTCCCCAGAATTCTGCAAAACAGTGCTGTAAGACTACACCCGCTTATCTTAGTTGGTCTGGTAGCAAAATATTAGGCAAATTAGGTTGAATTTTTTCATCCTCAGATTTTTTCCGCGTGTATTTTTCGAACTTAACCAATTTGCCTGATCCCCCACCCACCTTTGGTCAAACTGAAAGCCAGTTCGCTTCAAGTGTATCAAAGCCGTTTTTGCCAGTCCGATTATTGACTTCGTTGCTTGACACTAATGTTGAGTGGTCAGGTATGGTGATATTAAGTGGGTTAAATGAATTATTTCATCGTCAGGTTTACTCCAATTTTCCAACACCATTGGTACTTTCCAACCACAGCGTAACATAGACGTCGCATAGGTCGTTTAAGTGTATAATATTCCTTCTAGGAGCTAGTTCCTTGGATCACGCTCTTCGAAAACTTCCCGCTTCGTCCCAGAAGCGCATCAAAGTTACTTGCTTTACAAAGCTAGGTTTAAGTTTGAACTTAAACGCTAGGGACTCGCAGAGTACAATACAGTACTACCTTCATCACTACTTGTCTCACCGCAACGACCTTGTAATTTGTCACGACGCCATTAATATCTCGATAAGTAGGCACCGCAGCAACAACAACCGCAAGCTGAGTAGTGAGAAACTTGTCAGTTTGTTATTAAGGTATGGGACAAATATCTGTGCGATCGTAACTGTAGACGGAACGGAAACGAGGATATAGAGGAAAGTTTAGTTTCAACAGGTATTCTCGTTCTGAACGTCGTCAAAGACTTTATCACTAAGGCTAAGGACTACGTACTAATTGAGAAGTACAAAGAGCTTCACCAGCCTCTTTCCCTAGAGTTAACGACTCTCCTACTTCTAAGGATTTAGCGCTAATCTTAACATCCTTAAGACGCATAGGAAGCGGATCCGCTGATCACTCATAGCTCGAAAAGCTATAAAAATAGGCTTCAGGTAGAAGCGTTGAGACGTCAAGTTCATCCATCTTGTAAAATTTTGTTGATATTTTAATGTCAATTTAATTACGTATCAAAACATTATCTCATTTTACTAATTGTTTTCTATTTAGTGAGCATCCGTAAATTAGAGTCAATTTGTGGAAAAATGTGGACGAAAAATTCCAGAACGAGATACAAACGTTATTTGAAATTTGTCTAAAATGAGAACAAGAGCTGCTTAAAGGCCACTCATTTTTACTTGAGTGCATTGAGAACAATAGTCGCACCGCAAAAATTGATAATGCTGTTTACAAATGTAAAATTGCGTTGGAAAAAGCTGTTGACGTAATTGAGCAGTTAATTAGCTTAGCAGGAAAAACGAAAAACTCTGAAAAAATTATTGCTCAGCTAGAAATTTGGCTTAAGAAACTAACCGAAATGAACGATAAACGAGTCACAAGATGAGCCTTGAACCTTCGTCATTTTCAGCAGCCGGCGTTACAGGGAGCAAGGGACCTTTACAACAAACTAGGTCTGAGACATCCTTACGTTCGCACAAAACAAGAGTTTTAGAAGCTCTAGTATCTGGAAACAGGTCTAAGGTCTCTAATGAGTTTAAGGAAAGTAGAAAACGTTAATCACATATGTCTGATAAATCTGCTTCCTCTCGTCATACCTCGACTGTTCACACTATGTCATCAAGTGAGAAGCGGCAAGAGTTAGCTTTAGTAAAACCACGCCACGAGGAGCTGGAAAGACAGTATCAAGTATCTGTAAGGCTCAAAGAGCAAGAGGATCGTCTTAAGTTCGAACAAAGGCAGCTGGAACTAAAGCAATTGGCTGAAAGTCATAAAAAGCAACTGATTAAAATGGAAATGAAAGTGTTTGAAATTGAGGATAAATCATCTGAGGTTAGCGAGAAGGTAGCGGAAAGTAACTCGACAGGAGTATGTCAACCTATTTGAAAAGTTGCAACCGATCGGAATAATGCTTGGGTAGACTCCGTTGGTTCACAGGCACCGCCTGACAGTGCTAGTGCGCTAGGTTTGCTGGCCTTCACTCCTGTAACAGTTTCGTCAGAACTGACGACTTTCGCAAACCTCGTTCATGCATCTAACATCTAACAAGTAATAATCATAACCACAAGCACGCATTATTGAGTGACCCTGGAACCCATAGTCATGGAAATTGGGCTATGCCTCTATTTGGCAGTGCAAACGTTTTGCCATTGCAAGCTTCTGTTCCATCTGTTTCATTCCCAGTTAACAAAATGCATGCTAGTGCACACGTGTTACCAACGCCGTCTGCTGTTCCTTTGCAGATTAAGAGTTCAAACATAAGTAATGGTGGTTTTGCCAACAGGCAACCGGATCATTAACTGTCCCAATGTTACCGGCACAACCCGGTACTGGTTTTGTTTCTTTGTCAACTGGATTTGCTGGTAGTGACTTTTCATCTTCTGGAGTAAACCCACCACCGGTTTTCCTTTCGGCACATCATTGCCATGCAGCGCCAGTCCAGACGCATCATTATGTTCCCTTTGTACCGCAAACTGTGTCACCTAATATCAACGATTACTACACAAGTCATGCAAACTTATGGCGATTGGCCGCTACAACTCCAATAGTCACGCCCGTTCCGTGTTGTCAGGCTGGAAACGTTTTTTCTAATGTGACAATTGCTACCCCACCGTGTAACACAGCCGTCCCCTATACTAGTGGTTGGACTGTGTATTTTATTACTCCACCAGTTAATCCTCTACATGTTCCGCATTTTGTCATTAATAGAAATACTGGTTATCAGCCAGTCAACGAAGACTACGCACCATCTTTTCCTAATCCGAACCAAGTTTGTTCGTCGGATCGACCTTTCTCTGCTCGTGAATTGGCGGAATTGTTAATGCACAGCCGCAACGATCATTTTCCTGGCAACCAGTTAAATTGGCCCGAATGGTTTCGTCAGTTTAAGTCCACCGTTGATTCCGCTGTTCTCACAGACGATACGAAACTGACATACTTAAAAACACTGGTCACAGGCAAAGCAAAAACAGCAATTGCGGAGTTTGGTTATAGTAGCGTTATGTACAAGGACGCACGGGCCACCTTGCAACGGAAGTTTGGGCAACCACACGCTATTGTTGGTGCGCATCTTGATAAGCTAAAAACTTTTTCTCCACTTAAGATGCACATTTCGAAAAATGTCATTAATTTCTCCTCTGCCATATCTGGCCTCGTAGCAGTTTTTAAATTAATGTCAATTAACAATGAACTGAAGAGTGTGAACCTGTTAAACCAAGCGGTTAGTAAATTTCCGCCTAACCTCAAGGAAGCTTGGTCAATGCATACTGTTAGGCATAATTGGCTGCACCCAACACTCCTAGATTTTAATAACTGTTTGAAAAAAAAGGCCAAGGGACATGAGATATTACGTGTACTTAACGCTAAGGCAAAAAACGAGGAACCAATTAAGCCAAAAATAACCAAAGTTTTTGCAGCCAATAGCAAGGTAACTAAAAAAAGCACAGGATAAGTCCAAGTTTCCGCCCTGCGTTTTGTGTACGGGTAGTCATGCTTTGTGGAATTGGGCTGTTTTCAAGAAAAAGAATGCTACTCAGCGAGCAAAATATGTAGCTGAACAAAAACTTTGCTTCGCTTGCTTTAATGGCAATCATAGTTTCCTGCAATGTTCTAGAGCTAAAAAATGCCCGAAGCCAGATTGCAATAGCACACATATTTTCTTGTTCCATTTAGCCCAGAAAACTTTTCTCGTAAGAAAAATTTGAATGACTCAAATAAGGCTGGAGCAAACAAGTCCAAGGAGAATACAAACACTTCCACCCACGCAGCTGTTAGTGATGTACATGAAATTGAATCATCTAAAAAGTTGTTGCCGATTGCAACACTTGGTGTGAACTCGGATGTAACCAGTCTCCTGACGTTGGTTCTTTGTGATAGTGCATCGACTCACTCTTGGGTGTCTTTTCCACTCGTTAACCATCTCGGCTTAATGAGCGAGCTCGTTAACTTGTCAATTAGTGGTTTCAATTCAAACACAGTTGTTGAAACTCAGAGAGTTTACAAATTCCTCCGAGGCGAATAATAGTGATTTCGTATTCCCTCTGTGTGCATATGTTAAAGACAACATTCGAATTGGTTCCGAATTAGTCAATATTGCTGATTTGCAGAATAAATATCCACAATTAGCACCTATTAAACCAACTCAAAATACTTATGAGGACGTTCAAGTTATTATAGGACAAGACTACTACCACGCCGATAGACCCATTGAGTTCATCTTGGGAGATGATAAAAACTCACCATGTTCCGTTCGCCTACCCATAGGTTGGGTCGTAACTGGTCTGTTGCCGCCGTCCGTTTGTTTTACTTCTTCGTGTTTCAAGTGTGTTGTTAAAGATTCCTCTTTGACTGACAAGATAAAATCCTGGTATGAGCTGGAATCTTATGGTGCGTTCAAACAAGTCGATAGCCGTTCCACCGCGGATAAACATGCTTTATCCATCCTTAATTCTGAAACCGTTCACAATGGCATTCAGTCTCCGCGGATATAGAGGGTATGTTCCTCCAGGCAGGAGTCCTCGCCCGCGATCAAATTTTGCGTTGCGAAAAACAGCAACTGATAATATGTCCACATACTCTCGTAAACGAGGCCGCATCACTCGTAAACGAAAACTTTTACATGGACGATTACTTGGATTCGTTCGAGGACCTTACCTATGCAATTAAAAATAGCCGTGATTTGGTTTCATTACTCAAGTTGGGAGGATTTATTTTGACTAGATTTGTCGAAAAGACTGATACAATTTTTTTAAGCAATGAACTTCGAGAATTGCGAAACCTCGTCTCCACCCATTAAAGAAAAGTAACGGTGCCGAATATTCATCACACATATAAGGTTTTAAGTGGGACCATGTGAAAGACACATTGGTTGTTAGCAGAGGCGTTAATCGTCCTCTCGAGTTTCGTCTCTTCTGTGTTGGACCATGTTGTGTTAGTAGCTCCATACACAGTTAGGGCCTGTCTTTTGCTTAAAGATCTTTGGAAAATCTGTGGCCAGAGTTGGGATGACGAATTGCGGGAAGACATAAGAAATTTTTCGAGTGGCACTCCGGTCTCCCTCTCTTAGGGCAATTGAATATTCCCCGCTGTTAATTCACAGAACCTGTAGATCCAATTGAGCTCCACATGTTCGGTGATAGCTCGCAGAACGTTTTCTGTGCGGTTGAGTTTTTGCGTGCGCGACTCTCGAGTTCGCACAAAACTCTAATACCCTTCATCTTTGGAAAAGCTCACGTTGCGCCCATGAAAGTGCTATTTATACCAAAGCTAGAGCTTCAAGCTTCTCTGCTCCTCACTCGACTGAAAGATGATATACTGAAAGCACCTACCGTTAAAACTAATCAGGTCTACATGTGGGCAGATAATACTACAGTTTTGCAGTGGCTAAACTCCAGTGACAAATTACCTGTCTTCGTCGCTAACCGTGTCGGCGAAATCCTCGAATCGACACGCATAGGTGAGTGGCACCATTTTCTGAGCGGCGATAACCCACCTGATACTGGTACCTTGATAGCCTGATCCACCTGATAGCCATTAAGGATAGCAGCTGGGTTATATGTCCGAGCATTCTCAGGACGACTGATTAGGCGTTTATACCCGACGAACGTGTGATCAATAAAATTCGTTTGAAGGGTTCTTTTTTTTGATGTCGATAATTGCTTAGAGACATCGCCTTCCTTCGTCACCGATGTCACATCCCCCAAATTTACCGAACATGGGTTCAATTGGGAATTGTTTAGTTCCTTTACGAGAGATTAAAGAGTTGTCGCATTTATGTTGAGGATGCTGCCTTCACATAAGCATTTTCGCGGTAAGGACTTGCAGATTACCGATCCCACTGAACTTGATTTTGCGGAAAGCAAACTAATTCATCTTGCTCAGATGGAATCTTTCCCAGTTGAGTTGTAAACACTCACCACTAGCAAAACTATTAAGAAAAGTAGTAAAATTGCCACAAACTCGCCATTTATAGATCCCGCTGGTATCATTCGTTCCACCGGACGAATCGTGCGCTTAATATGCCGAGTTTGATGCTAAGCATCCAATATTACTCGACGCCCGACATATTCTAGTTCGTTTGTTGGCCCGCAGCCTCCATCATAACTATTTTCACCAAGGCTTAGATTACATGCGCTCCGTTTTAAAGATAAAATATGCAATACTTGGGTTGCGTCGACTACTTTGGTCTATCAAAAATCAATGTGTAAAGAGCAGTAAACGCAAAGCGAGTACCATCCAGCCAATTATGTCCGATTTACCTGTCGAACGTCTCGGATATAAGCAACCACCATTTAATCATACGGCTGTGGATTATTTTAGACCGCTTTATTTTCCGGTTCGCAGAAGCACTGAAAAAAGATGGGGATTCTTTTTCACTTGCCTCGCCACCAGAGCTGAACACCTTGAGATCGTACCATATCTGGACACTAATTCTTGTGTCAAGGGCAATGAACGGTTCATTGCGCGTCGTGGTACACCAAGTCGATCTGGTCGGATAACGGCACGAATTTTGTTGGTGTGGAAAAGGAATTGCTTGCCTGCAGCAAGAATTGGAACGGCATGGCTCCAACCATTTTTGCACACAAACATGTTGCTTGGAAATTTAACCCGCCAGGCGCACCTCATCATGGCGGCTCCTGGGAGTGCCTCGTCCGAAGCGTCAAGCGCGTGCTTTATGATATACTAGGCAGTAGGCGAATCACCGAAGAGGTGTTAGGAACAACACTCTGCTTAGTTGAGCAGGCCTTGAATTTGAGGCCAATCACTCCGGTAGTACTGATTCACGTGAGTTAGAAGTTTTAACGCCAAAACATTTTTTGCTTGGACAACATGCCACAAGCTTTCCTTCGCTTTTATATGGGGAGCACTTCTACCACAAGAAAAGGTACGTGCGAGCGCAGTCGTATGCTAACGCTATTTTATCTCGTTGGCTTCGAAAATATGTTCCCTCACTGAATAAGCGTGTCAAGTGGCACTCTCATTCTGACTCCACACTTAAGACAGGCGATCTCGTGTGGGTGATTGAGCCCGATAGTCCGCGTGTGTACTAACCTCTCGCCCGAATCGTCAAGTTAAACTGCGGACAGGACGGTTGCGCCCGATCCGTCCTTGTTAAGACCATAACCCCTGAAGTCACTCGGCCGACCGTTAAGCTCGCTCCGGTTCTTCCTTCTTCAGAGAGGGAGGATGTTGCAACGCAAATATAAACAAAAGTATGAATGCTTATAAAACCAGAGTACAAATGCATATAAAACGAGGGCAGATGAACAAGCGGCCAAGGGACAAACCTCTCACTTTGGTCAACCGGGTTCGAGTCTCCCCATACGCAGACCTTAAAATATGTAGACCCGAGCGGCTATAGCCCCATTTGACCGTTTTAACAGTTTTTTTGGTTCTAATTCGGTTCAGCCTTGATTAAGGCTGACCGTGAAAAAGAGCAAGGACTTTTGCCTCAAGGACATGGACATTACCGACCGGTTCTTGTGGCTAGCTTGCGCCAACTTGTTTATTTGAGCTGAATATTGGCGAGTTTATTAACTTGTTCAATAGCAAATTTTGGATGAAATTAGCAGTATTACCGATGAATTTTGTATTACCGAGAATACGAATTTATTATTGATTTTTTTCCATTATGAGGCCAAACTGTGCATTTTGTGCATTGTAAGCGGATTCCGCAACAAGGACGCTCCCTTTGTTTTTTTTTT
>NC_087062.1:40676609-40791468 GCF_963678635.1 Symsagittifera roscoffensis
AAGACTTCGAACATTGTTATCATCGAAGAAAGGATTAAAAAAATTTAGAAAATAACTTTTTTTATGTTCAAATATATTAATTTTTTTAAGAGTTCCAAGTGGAGTTGAAATTGAGCATTAAAAAATTTAACTTTCGGGCCAAAGACATCGATATCTAAATAACAACAGAAATTTTGGTAAACACAATTTTAGGTAAATAGGCCGACAGAATAAAGCCGACAGCCAATTTGCCGACAATCAACGGTAAACTTTTATTGAAAAAAAATACATGCACAGCCCGAATAATATCCACGACAGCCATATACTGAGTTCAAGGTGGTATACAAAATTCAGAAACTAATCAGAGACTTACAACTGAAGGATCGTAATATCGTATTATCAATTTCAAAAGCACATCATCGATGTTTTTATCACTATACATAGATCTAGACTTATCAAAATGAATGCAGATCGGAACAACATTTACCAAACGGTAATATTACAGAAAATACTTCAGCAAAAACCATTCCTGCCGAAAAAAAATTGAAAAACTTTAATTAATAACAGGCTTTCTTCAACTCAGAAACATACGCACACAAAAACTTTTTCCGGTCATTAAAAGTCGGTATAGAAAAAGCAAAATCGGTTAAGCAGAAAAAAGGAAAAAATCAAATTTTAACAGGTCGAGTTAGTAAAACTACAATCAAAATAAATTTTCGATTCGGCCAGATTTTTAAAATGGTAAGAACTTAACTCAACTACTGTGAAAATTGTTACATTAGAAATAACGGTTCAGAGATCTGATAGATCTGGCCCTACCGACAAAAAATAAGCAGAAAAATATTATGCCGAACTTTTTTTGAACCGGAATATTTACCATATGAAAAAAATCATTGCCTGGTCAGACTCGCACCCAGGAACTTTGCCATCCAAGGAGTTTTTGTTATCTCCAGGCTAAGTGAGCTTGATACTATTCGAAAATTGAATTCATTATGAACTTATGTACCACCAGAAATTGATGAGTCTTGTGAACAAAGCTATATACGGGAAAAAAGTCCAGTATTTGATTGCAATAACCTTGATTTTCCCGAGGGCAACAAATATTTTCCATGGAGCTCCGGTGCAGGTGTAGAACAAACTGGTGCAAAATGCAAAAGCTAAAACTTGGGTCGTTTTGTTAAATTATTTGAAATTTGTACTTCCGGAACTTCTTTTTAAAAAGCTGTGAAGCTGTGAAATAGGTTTTTTCAACCCTATGAAGACATTGCAGCATAATTTGATTAACTCTATGACCTGAACAGTTGTACATTTGGGAAAACTTTTCGTTAATTTTTGCATTAATCCCCTTAAAGGCTGGAGTTATAACATTTAGGGTTTTGTATTAAATGAGGGCGGGAAATACTACAAACAATATAGCTTAGTCAAACTTTTGTTTTTTAAAAAAATAAGCGAGAGAATTTGAAGGGCAGTTGGAATTTGGAGCCAGTAGCGGATTTGGGGAGGTGGATGCCCCCCTCAGGGACTCGAACCCCTGCGGACCCAAAAGTTACCCCTTTGTGCTATTTTGAGATATCCATTTTTGGCTGACTGACTTTAAAATTTTTCTAAAGGCGCCTTTGGCGCCAACGTATAGTAATTTTGAGAGGGAGCGCGCGCCAAAAAAACGCAATTTTTTGGTCGAAATTTTCCAAAAAGTGCATGAAAACGCCTTTTTTGGCCTGTTTTTTCAAAAAATTGCCTGCCGCGCAAACAATTTGGTCAAAATAGGTATTTTATAGTGATTTGAGAAAGCTCAGAAAATCAATTTGGTCGACCTAAAAAAAGCTCGACAAAATTTTCAATTCTTCTTTTGAAGATCCTCCCACCTCAAGAAAATCCTAGATCCGCCCCTGGATGTAGCCATGATATGACCGGCCTTTTTTATAACTTAATTTTGTTGAAAAAAAAACACATTCTTGCCCTTTCTACACACGCTTTGAGCATTGATCGCTCTATCATGTAAATCAAGACCCTTCGATGAAACCAATTTCTTCTATAATGATTTAATTATTTTTAGTTGTTCAGCACGCTTTTGATTTATCTATGATTGCCAAATAATTGGCATTTTTTAGCTGAATGTAGTTTTTTTCTCAATCATCTGACTATTTTTAAGGCTAAAAATATTACATCATTTTGATAAGATATAAAAAGTACAATAGTAAACATTAATTTTGTATTTTTGCTGCTTAGTTGTGTGCATGCTTGTGTGCATGCGTCTATTTTTTCTCAATAAATAACCAATTCAAAAAGAGGACTATTTAAATCTTGTGCAAGATTAACCAGCTCAAACTAATCGTTCACATATTTTATTTGAAGAAAAAAAATTGTAACAACCAATAAAGTGAATTTACGAAAATGGAAAGTCAGGATTACAAGCTGATCCATGGCACAATTTTACATCTCTTTCGACTTGATTTGGACGAGAACCAGCTTGAAACAATCGGCAGTAAGCTTCTGAATCCACGAATTGATCTTGCCAAACCCGTGAATGAGTTCGCGACCTTCTGCGACTATATCGCAGGAAAAGCACGCGAGTTTATAACTTGGGGCGACTTTCAACTTTTTATGAACATATTCCATTTATGGTTAAAAGTTGACCAACTTTGCGAAGAAGTAGTCTGCAAAAAGTATTCGACTGCAGATTTAAGGCAAAAGCAGTCAGATCTTCTGTTAAAATATGACAAGCTTTTGGAAGGAAACACTACAAATGAAGAAATGAAAACAGGATCAGTTGAGTATCCATCGGGACAGAGTGGGGATAAAAGTTCAAACAGTGGGAAAAGTGTTCACTCAGCAAACTCAAAAAGAAAGTCTTCGACCGTTTATTCATCAGCTGAAGATGAATTTTTGATGGTTGAAAATCACGCGAAAAATAAGACACAGGAAAAGGAAGAAAAAAACCATGATATGGGTACTGAAGAACGAGACGAAGAATTGGACGACGGGTACCATGTAAGTGCGTTCGAAGTTTCTTTAAATAAAATTATGATTGAAATCATAAAAGTATTTTCAAAAGTTAATGTGAGGGATCGGAATCGTTCAGATATTTCCTAACTAACGGTATAAAATACGCTCCAGCTAGAATCTGGTTTTACTCGGGAAGCCTAAGCTTTGCTGCAACAATCTAGATTTTATGAAGACAGGTGGATTTTTTATCAAAACTTCAAAAAAATTAGTCGAATTTTTTTTATATTGAGAAAACTCACTTTTTGAGCGCCCCCATAACAGTGTAAAAGTCCTATTTTGGCGTAAAAAAATTGCGCCTCACTTTTTTGAGGTTTTTGAAAAAAATGCGTTTTTTGCCGCACTCCACTTCCCCCTCAAATTTAATGTATTTTAGACCCAAAAGAGCCTTCAGTTAACTTTCGGGTAGGTCGATCAAAAATGGATGTAAAATAGTATCAAAGGGCATATAGAGACGAATCCCTCAAAAGAGCATGGTCTTTATTAGTTTTTGTTCCGACTAAGAGTATTTTTTTGGCCATCCCACATTTCGCCTCTTCACACAATTTGGGTTTAAAGGTGCCGGATATTAGGTGCGAAACGTGTCAAGTACGAAATGTGCCAATACGAGGGGCGAAATGTCTGAGGGGCGAAATGTGCCACGTCCTTTTTCAAAGCCCGTAGTCTCAAATGGTATCATACTTAAGCCCTTTGAGCCGTGATCTGGATTCTTACAGTAATTTAAACAGTTGTCCCAGTGTCGAGAAAAACTGGTCTGCATTTTTTTTTCGTTAAAAAAATAATCAGGCTAAATAAATAATCAGGCTAAATTAGATAAATAC
The DNA here is from genome assembly GCF_963678635.1 of Symsagittifera roscoffensis. Lineage (NCBI taxonomy): Eukaryota > Metazoa > Xenacoelomorpha > Acoela > Convolutidae > Symsagittifera > Symsagittifera roscoffensis. The sequence continues at coordinate 40,680,413 of NC_087062.1, forward strand.
TGACAGCAATTTGATTACAGGCAGACCTGCAAATTTAAGTTCCCTACTACTATTGTAACGTTCTATAGTCTTTTTTGTACCACACAATTCGTGCAATTTTTCACCAAAATCAATTTCTCATTCTACAAAAAAAAACCGTTAGTTTTGAACAAAAAAATGAGACAAATTTTTGTATTTTTTCGATCTTAAAGTTTCAGTTTCCTTTTCTTCAATCAGTGCGGTCGGAACATTCTTTGCTCCTTGCACATGGACCGACTATCATTTTAAACTTTTATGCTACAATTGATGGAAAAGGCGATGACTGAAAAACCATTACTAACATTTGAACCTTTCAAAAGAAGTTATGAAGTATTTTTGAAAAATTTGTTTCATGCGAACGATTAAAGTTGGCTTTTTCTTTTAGTTTCTGCGTAAAGAGGATGAATTAATATCCCGACGGGGAGGGTCGAATCGAGCAGACAAAGTAACCGACCCAGAATATGATTCATTGCCAACAGTTGACATTGAAATCCCAAGGAATGACCACGAGTCTACAACATTTCCAGCGTCTAAGGTGGTAGAAAAGGACGAAAAAGCGACACAAGATCGGGTGCCGTGCAAAAATTCTATACATTACCGTAAAATGATTTTTGAACAGTCTCAGCAACCGCCCATCCTGCCTAAAAAGAACATAATCAAAAAAGAAAGCACAAGTAACGGGAAAGAACTACGCAACCTGATTGAACCAAAACTTCGCTTTTTATACGAAAAGCAACAACCTCCTAGTTCCCCGAAATCTAAGAAACTGAGAAACACGGAGGTGGAGAATCATTATGAAAAAACAGAGTCTCCAGAAAGAGCAAATCAAGGGGCAAGTAGGAAAATCTTTATTGAAAAAGCTGAAAATTGCTTTGTAATCGACCGAGAGCCGAGCGCATTGTCATCAAGCGCATCAGGGTCGGCAGATTATCCGAAACCAAACAGTGACGACTCAGGAACAAATGATCATTCAATCCCATCATCGCCGATTCAATTGGAATTGAGTAATAATGAAATTTTGGCGGAATACGGCAGTGAATCAACAGAACAACAAAGCGATGAGTTCTACGGCACATATGCTTGTAGTTCTGGGAAGAACGACAAGGCTTTAAAAGTACGACCAGACGGCCCTGATGACTGCTACAATGTCGTTGGAAATCAAGAACATTATGCGGACCCAGATGATAACTTAGAAGAGCCACGAGCACAGAACAAAAATAAAACCGACGCTGCCCCTAAAAAGAAAAACAAATTGAATTTCAGAAAAAAATAACTCTCGTTAAAAATTATTTGCTGGAAAACATTGTCACATTGAATCCAGATGGAACAGACAACTATTTTAGAGAAAGGACATTTTATATATCGTAAATCAAAAAATTTTGCTGGAAAACATTGAGATAAATTGTAACAAATCAAATTCAGGCAAATTAATAACCAGAAATTTTATACCAGCCCTCTCTCTCTCAACAAATATTCCCAACAACGAAAGTATGAAGCAACTTTAGATTTGGGTTTCTTTTTCCCGCAAATTCAGGCTCCACAAATAAAATAATATCGAATGAAGTTATCATGCCAATTACTTTCCAGCGGTCGCAAAAAATCAGCCCAATTTTTCTGGCACCGGGAAGAAGTTTCGGAATAATTTTTGCTGGATCTGCTGAACAATTACCCCCCCCCCCTTTATTGCTTTTACTTATAGAAGTGTCAACTTTTTAGTAGATACCAATTTGTAGCAAAAATGCCACGAGTTGATGAAATGGTCGCTCCCTTTTCTTTTATTTTCTCTATAAATCTCAAACCAACTCTCATGATAGTGATTATAATGTACGCAATCCGAACAAAAACTCCCAAACAAAACATTTGATTTTTTTTTTCAAATCTCTAAGTTAATTGTAATAAGCGCTTCGGAATTGATTTAGAGCAAAAATAAATGACAAATTATGTCATATAGCTTCTGACCTGTTGTTTGTGGCGTTTAGGTATATATCCACAATATTTTTAGAAATTAGCAAAAACTAATAGTATAAAAATAAAAGATTTTTCGGTATTCTGATTAATCGAAAAGTCTTTTGGCCTAAAAATATCTGTTTTTGTACTCTGCGATCTTAAATGTTCATTTTCCCCTTAAATGTTCAATTTCTGGCAATACCAGTTTAACCAATTCCAATTCCTCCGGTGTAGGTCTTTCTGGAAAATTCGAACAGCTCGAAAGTCCATCGTCCGTTTCTGACTTAAGTGAATTCATAAGACACGATGAACAAATCTTGTCCCTGTGATTCGGACAATCAAGAACTTCATATTTTTTCACATTTTCAGTCATTTCATATCTAGTTTTCACCGGCAGTGCGTATCCCAGCTTCCTGCCTGTCTGGATTGTGACCGTTATATCAAGAGTATTCAACAAAACACTGACGCAGAGGCCACTCTTGGTGATCGAGAATGATCTTCCTAAAATAGCAGCACTTTGGCTATTAGGATTCGTTACTATACATACCTGTTTGTTATCACTTTGTTCATTATAGTTTTTCAATCTCAAACTTGCCATTGCGACCTCGTTCGCTTTCAATCTCACCCTTCTACCCGAGAAAACGGGAGCTTTATTCTCATTCGCCATCACCAAAATTATCTGTTTATTTAAGTGTTTACTTTCCGGATTTCGAATCCTGAACATCACATTGTTAAGATCAATCGTGAAATCAAAAATCCTGATGAAATCTCCGCCTGAAATAAATTGATCTGACTCATCTAGATTCTCCAGCAACAGAAAACTCATCCACAGGTTGCGTCCCCCCAGGTTCACAGCTATTATTGGTGTCCTGCCTAGATTCCTCAATGCTCCCTTGTTTGCCGCTGACAGCCGTATCTTTAAATCTATCAGGTCTTCCTTGTCAAATCCCATTCTTTTCCATGTTTCTATTGGTATCACACTCAAGACAGCCCCTGTATGCAACAGTCCTCGTAAGAACATGTGCGGATAGGTCTGCTTCTGTTCCCAGATGCATGGCATCCTCTTCTAGCATGGCGCAGTGCCCAATCGACCTCACTTTGAGTTCTTCTCGACCTAAGTAAATTTGATCGGCAAGATCCTCGTCACACTTAATCATCGTCTTTGTGCAGATGTTGATTCCATCTATGTTCAGCATGAACTCATGTGGACTGTAGGCTTCTGTGTACCTGCTGTCTATCCTAATCGATTTTCCACCACCTCTCGTGAGTAATGCCCTGAGTGCTCTCGAAAGAGTTTGTGGGCTGATGGTGCGCAAATAGTCAGCATATATATCTATGTGCGTTAGTGTTTGGTCGCTGGGTTCACTCAGATTCCTCGTGACCTCATGGCCGCCAACCGTGACTATCGACACGATTCTCGCCCCAATCTTCGTGATTCCGAAGGGTTTCCCAGTCACCATTTTCAAGGTGTTGCAATTGCTCCTGACTGTTGGATTGTCACTCGTCTCGGGTTCTGGTCTTGCCATCGAGAGTGTCTCGTTCCTCGGTTGTCTTTGTAATTACTGCTTCAGCATTTGTTCGATCTCTTTTGTCGCCAAGTCTTGTTTCACTTTGTTGATGGCCTCTGCTGCTGCTTTCTCGTAGCTTATTCCTAGAGAGCTTCTTGACTCGGCCCCTCTGGCATCTCTCTCTCTCTCTCTCTCTCTCTCTCTTCGGTCACGGCCTTTACCGTCTTTGTCGCTAATTCACCACTCGTTGCCTCTTTGTCCTGCAAGTCATTCACAGCTTGTCTATTCCTCGTATTTGCACCGCAGCAAGTGCTATTTTGTGTTTTGGGTTGATTTTGATTCTTCACTTCTTCCCAAAAGAGCTGACAGTCCATCCTGAAATGGCCTAACTGATTGCAGAAAAACACCGTACGCCTATTTCAATTATCAAGCCACTGTAAGACTCGTGCTCTTCCACCTGACTCATGTCCTCTTCATCAGGCGTAAATCCCAGGCTTCTCATGCCTTGTTTGTAAGTGGTGCAATCCGCTACATGGTGATCTGCCGAGCCACAATTTACACATGACCTTCGTTTGTCCATATCATCTCTTGGCTTGTACCATGACGACATTTGTTGTTGGCTTACCCCTTGCAGGTTCCTACTGTCTGAAAATGAGTATTTCTCCGGTTTCATCAACATGTACATTCTAGAATACTGTCTCATATTTTCCGGGGTTGGTGCATTATCTTTCGATAGCGTGTAGTATGTTGCCAATATTGTTCTGAAGTCGTCACTTTTCACCCCATCAATGAATTTCGAAGCAATGCTAAAGTTTCTCCTATTAGTTGATTCCTCTGGATCGCTTCTTCTTCTTAAGCTCTCCAGATCCACAAGGATTCGATCAATAAATTCATCATCTCTCTATCTCCTTTTCTCGAATCTCATCATGGCCCGGTGCCCCTTCATCCCGGATCCGAATCGGTTCAGCAACATTTCAAAAAACATGTCCGCCGTGTCACGTTCTTCTTCCTTCTTGGCTACCACGCACTTCAGCGCAGTGCCCTGCAGATTGCTTAGTATCGCTGTTCACGCCTGTCTTTCATCATTCAGGTTGTCTTGCTCAAGATGTAGTCTCGTTACCTTAACCCAGGTATCTATGCAACCGTCCGACTCATCTTTGAATTCCTTCGGCTTCTTGAAGTTTTCTCTCGATTTGCCTCCGTTTTTATGGCTCTTCTGTGTGTTTCTTGTGGCGAATGTTTCAAGTGTCCTACTCATCATTTCCCAAGTATTTGCCCATACCATGACATCAGATGTTACACTCGTGTGTGCGCCCGAATCCCATGGTATCCCTGCTGAGCTCGAGGCTCCTTCTTTTAGAGCCGTTTTGGTCATCCCTGATCCTATGCTGTTGTTGATCAGTGGTAAGGGTGTCAATTCCTGTTTTTTACGTTGAGGTTCCACAAAGTCAACCCTTGTTCCGGTTATCTTTTCTGTTTTGTCTAGTACCGTTTTATCTTGAGCAACAAAGTTTCTCAAGAGTGGATCCAATTTGGATTGTATGGCACAAAAATTCTCCGCCTTGTCTCTTCTCATTGTGTCCATTCGCGTCTCTATGTTCCATAACTTATCATTTACGGTCTCACACCGCCTTTTCAATTCCTCCATATTTTTTTGATACGTTTTCCCCCTCCTTGTCTGTTGTCTCCACCTTGTTTGCCATCTGTTGCAGCTTTTCTTCAGTGGCCCTTGCTAAGTTGAAGTAGTTGTTCAGATTTTCATTTTTGTTATGTCGAAACTCCTTTTTTAATTTCTGGCGGTCCTCTTCGCTGCACTTCAGCTTCTTGTCTATCTGATCCAACTTTGACACCAAGTCCCCTAACTCAACTAGTGGTAATTTCCATTCTGCTGCTTACCCATTTTGGTGACCCACTGCTCCTTCTATTGTTTGCTCCTTCCCCTGGTCAGCTTCTGTGGTTATCATGGAAACTGTACCAAAGGTTTTGCCTTTTTCGGTCGTTGTTGTCATCTCCTCTTTCTGTCTCTCGGTTTCATTCCAACCATCGCCGCAAGTTTCTCCGTGAGCGCTGTTCTCTTCGTTTTCGAATCGACCTTTATCGTCTCCGGCGTGTTGTAAGTGTTTTCGTCTCCCTTGTCTATCGGTGAGAACTCCATTGACTTCGTTCCTTGATCTTCTACATTCGGCATAGGTGTCGATTCCAAAGTTTTTCGCTCCTTTCCATCTAAGCTCTGCTCTGGCGTCTCAAAATCATTTTCCGTGACAGGCACACTTTTTTGCTTAGTTTGCTTTTCCTCGGTCTTCTGCTCCTTGTTGCTTCTGGTGTTGACCATGTAAACTGAAAGATATTTTCTCATTACTCTGGGGTTTGTAGGTGTTTGCTTCCTCTACGTTGTCTGTTGGTTTTGCTGAAATCCTACCCCTCTCCTTTCCTGTAACGACAATTTTGTTATCTTTATGACGTTTATTTACTATTCTGACTGTGTACAGTTGTTAATGTAAAAACGTAGTCAAAGTTTCAGAAAACCCCCAATATTTTTAAATTTTCAAAATTGTAAAACAATTTCAGTCTAATATCTCTTCCACAATCCGAATTAAAATTTACTAATCGTAGTGTGTTCTTCCCGTTCCACCCGGAGCTTTTTAGTGACCCTTAATGGTTTTGTAGTCCCGATCCTAGGTTTTGGGATACTCAATCCACTATCACAGGACTTTTAGGTGGTGGGATACTCGTTTTAATACCCCAACACTCCAGGTGCTGGCATACTTAATTCACTATCCCAGGACTTCAGGTGTTGGGATACTTAATTCACTATCCCAGGACTTGAGGTCTGGGATACTCAATCCACTATCCCAGGACTTTAGGTGTTGAGATACTTAATTTACTATCCCAAGACTTTGGGTGTTGGGACCCTTAATTCACTATCCCAGGACAAGTGTTGGAACCCTTAAATCACTATCTCAGGACTCAAACGTTGGGACCCTTAAACCACTATCCCATGACTCAAGTGTTGGGACCCTTAAACCACTATTCCAGGACTCAAGATTTGGGATCCTTAAACCACTATCACAGGACTCAAGTGATGGGACCCTTAAATCATTATCCCGGGACTCAAGTGTTGGATCCTTAAATCATTATCCCGGGACTCAAGTGTTGGGATCCTTAAATCACTATCCCAAGACCCAAGTGTTGGGAACCTTAAACCACTATCCCAAGACTACCTCCAGAATTCGTGCAAACTTCTTCACCACCGTGACTCAAGTATTAGGATACCTGATCCACTATCCCAGTGCCACCACGAGAACTCGTGTTGAATTTTCCACTCCCGTCTCCAGTATTAGAATACCTGATCCATTGTCACAGTACCACCTCCGGAAATCGTGTAAAATTTTGCAAACCCAATTTTCTTACCAAAAATTAAGTTTCCCTAAAATTACCTTCCCTTCTAAATCCATTGCAAGCCAAAGTGCAACTTGTTTTTGTACCTTTTTGTGCTGCAATCAGCAGGTGTCAGAACGTGAGAGTTGATGACAGAAGATGAAAGATGACAGAAGATAATTTGAATGAGAGTGAAGAAGATGCGTTTGAGTAGTAGCTGTTAGTGAGCTTGGGATGCAAAAAAAAACATGTATTCAGATACCCTCGAGAGTCCCTGTGTTCGATGCTACAAAACTATGTATTCAGCCAGGATACTGAATATCCAAAGTTTCAGGATCGATTGTAAAACTAAAAATGTGTATATACAATGAAATCAACTCAGAAGAAACTATATTTTTTCGGTTTTTGTGCAAAATTTGTTTTTTTTTTGCAAATGAATTTCGCCGTTTTTTCTAAGTGACAAATGTCTTCAAATGTTGTAATTCAAATGTCTTAGTTGTATTTCTGCCTAATCTTGTTTTATTTTAGTGCTATTGTAATCACAATTCATGCTGAAGATTAACTGAATCTAATTTGAATTTTAACTAAGACATAGAGTACATTTTCTTAACCAGGGGCACAACAGCGGTTTTCCGTTGTTCCCTCCACTTTGACGCACATGTCAAGACATTACCCACAATAGACACATGTCAAAAGTAAATTGCCAACTGAACAAAAGTCAAGTCTCAACTAAATCGATTGAAGTCAATTCCCAAAAAGACAATTTGAATTTATTTAGCAAATAGATCCAATATTCATTCAGCTAAGTAGCCTTTTTATGTTTGGCTACTAATTCACATGTCTCACGTAGGCAAGCATGTTGGGTAGAGAACGATACGTACCAAATCCTCTCTCATCTATGAGATACTTAGGATTTGGTACGGTACCTTTCCCCCCACTCATATTCTCATGTTGCCTTTAGAAAAATAAAACGGGACATCCGTGAAGAGCTGAACAACTCGTATCTAGGTCCTTTACCTTGTGGATAAATCGCCTCAACTAATTGAAATTATCGAAAAAACTTCAAAAAAGAAACATTAATTTAAGTCTCATTACCTGCCAGCAGCTTAAAAAGGATCTCTTTTAAACAATTCAAATTTACAGATAACATTTTTTAATGTTCAAGTAAAAAACGCAGTAAGCTACATTACTTCAAGTGGTTAACTAAAACAAAAGCATTAAACCTTTTTTAAGTTGCTATAATTAGTGTCTGCGTTGAGATTTTGTAAAATATGTCCCCTAATTTATCTACAACCAAGCAAAGTTAGAGCCTATTATCTTTCTTTGGGATAAGCAAATCGCTAGAACTTCTGATAATTCAAAAATGTTTTAATAAAATGACTTGAGCTCGCCATTTGCCCTGGATTCATTTGCCCTTATTAGTATTTCGGAATAATCCTCAGTTACCACCCTTTTCTTCACAACGGCTGATTGGGAGGAAGCAAGACCAGATGTTTTCATTGTTTGATCCAGTTCCTGTACCAGCAATTCTGCGATTGTTCCTGGTGGAATCTGGGAGGATGGAGAGATTTGTTGGCTCTGAGGATGTGCCGGCGTCACGGTCTCTCTAATTGCCTGGTTGATCAGCTGTTGTTGTTCCGGTAGTTCCGGTTGTTGTTCCGGAATTCAATCACGGTACTGCATGTGTCTTCTTGATGGGCGACCTAGCAAGACTAAACAAAAAATCTAGCATAAAAAACAGTAACTTTACTTTTTTTAATAGCTAAGTCATTCGACCTTCAGCCGATCCAAAGGGTCCCCCTTTGTACTATTTTGAAGTATCCATTTTTGGCTGATTGACCCTAAAACTTTCCTACAGGCAGCGTTTGCGGCAAAATATACTCGTTTTGAGGGGGAAGCACGCACCAAAAAAACCGTTTTTTAATTGAAAATTATCAGAAATTTTAGTTAGCAGAATACAACTATTTAAATCAGCTAAAATTTTTGCTCTTTTTAAAGAATCAATGAAATCCTTTAATTTTAGATGTCAATTTTTCTGATGCAATTGATTCAAATTAAGTTTTTCTCGTTAATTTCATCATCGATAGATTTAGCCAAACCTGCAAATAGCTAAAATTAAAAAATCAATTATGATATTACGTTAAAAACTTTTTCTCTGTTATAACAAAGTTCTTGTTTTCTGAACAAAGTCTGAGCTAAATCCTTTTTATGTTTTCTAAAAACCCTAAAAAGTGGATTCCACAAAAGATTTTAATTGTGAAATTTTTTGCTAAGTTACAGTTGAAAGTAAGGGCTGGGAAAAGGGGATTGACCTTAGAGACTTCTACATTTTTCCTAAAAAATTGTTTTTGCAGAAGGTTTAACCTGAAACGAAAACATTATGAATGAAGCTGTTACACGAATCTAAAACTAATTTTAAGCAATTACTTTTGAATCTAATGAAACTATCAGATAAATTTAGGAGTTAAATGAAGCCAAAAAGTCAAACTTGAGTTTTCTTTCAAGCCTTTTTGAAGGTCGTCTTAAAGCTATATTTAAATTTCCTGAAAATATTCTAAACTTTTCTCTGACCTTAATTCTAGTTTTTGTTCCGGAAATTGTTTTATACATTTTGCCTTGATTACTCATTCTTGGTTTTTGGTTGATCTACAGTCTTAATTGAAAGCTTTTTGTCTCAAATATCTCTTCAGAATAGAGAATTTAGGCTAAAAAGTTTGTATCATCTTACCTTTTATTTTTACATTGAAGGCGCAATTAGCTCCCGGGAATCTTTTTACCAGTAAATGAAACAACAAACCTGAAAGTTTAATCAGAAAGTCTTCTGGAACCAGATAATTTTTTCTGAAGTTCTGTTTGTGATACTTCTTTTGTGTCTGATCATTTATGTCCCGGATATTTATGTTCCGGAAAAAACTGTCCAAAAGGCAACGATGTCCAAAAACAATTGGTGCCCAGACTTTTTTTCAAAATTTGTCCAAAAATTGTCCGGGCATTTGCCACACTAGTTAATGATTGGAATAATTTGATAAAATTTCAATAAGAAAAAAAAATTGACGAGGCCACGCAACTGTGCAATTAGACCAGAATATTTGTTGAGGAGTATCTTAGGGACAAAATAATACAGAATTCAAATCCTTTACCCATACCTTCACATTTTTTGCTTTATAATAATTATGCAAAACGTAGACATGAGAAATCATGATGTGAACAATATTGCTCTCAAGTTCGTGTTAACAAGGAAAACCCTTATGACAAATAAAAACAACGAAATGCTAGTTCATGATGCATACGCATAATTCAAAGTTATGATCAGTGGCTTGGAAATTGAAAAATTTCAAAAACTTCAACAGAGATGCTTAAATAGCAGAAAAACATAAGTAGTTAAACAAATTTACACCTAGACGACATTGATGAATCTCAAAATTTAATCAACCTCAATGTTTTTTTTCTGAAATTAAAGTTGTAATGGTAACATATTAGTATAAAGACGTTACCAACGCTTATTTCATTTTCAGTAGGAGTGTTTTCTTACTTAGATACTGTTTCTTTACTAATCATTCTAAGTATGCAAAAATTAAAATTTGATAAACTTTTGAATTAATTCCGTATTTTGAAGACTAGGGTAACAGTTTCAATCGAAACTTGACACAAACTAATTTTTCTTGAAATTTTTTGAAGAAAATCTCAAGACTTCATCCTTATTCAAATTTCTGATGAAAAAATGACAAAATTCTCAGATTTCTAAATTATGCTTTAGCCAACTCTAGCACTAGTTAATCTTGCCCAAAAATCGGAAAAAAAACATTTAGTGACTATAAGCTTTTGTAACTAGTAAAAAAATCGGTAATAAATAGCCACGTTTTTGAAAGATACTTTCGAAATCTCTCATTTGTTTCCAAATTAGTCGTCCATAAAAAAATAAGATAATGATTGTGAAGAAAATTTCGGACGAATTGAGAGTTTTTTTAAACTTAAAACAAGTATACACGCTTGGCAATCCGAAGATTTCCAGATCGATGCCCACACGCAATCAATTTTTCTAAAATCGGTCTGAACAAAAAACGACCCTGGGCAGATATATTCCTCTTTTTCTTCGAAAGTCGGAACAGTAAGGGTCCTTTTACGCTAAACGTTTAAATCTTCTCAAAATAAGCTATAACTCATACTGTAAAATCAGATAAAGGACTCTAGTTAGGTCTTTCTTATATAAATCAGAAGAAGCTTTCACAAAAAGTAGTATATGGTAGAAATTTACCATATATGGTAGAAATTGTTTTTGGGCAATGATGAACGTTGGCAAATGAGGCATTTTGGTGGTTTACGCTAATGTGGATCATTTTAATCAATTTTTTTCATTTGCTTAAACACTACTTGAGCAATTAATCAGTGATTTATTATCGGACTAGGCTTAATTTTCAAGTTTGGTTGAAGTTAAAACTCTCGATTAACATGTAATAAAATATAGGCTTGTGTTCTGAGGATAATGGTTGCTTTGGCCCTATCCAATAGTCTCTCATTTGAAAAATTCTTTGAAAAAAGAAGGAAAAAATCAAAAAAAAACCGTGAAAATGAATCATTTTTGCGAAAATATAAATTATAGAAATTATGTTTCACTACAAAAAAAGCTTTTTTCCAAAGAAAGGAAAATATAGCTCAATTGGATAGTTTGACTTTGTTGCATATTTTTGTATAAATGACAATTTACTGTTCAGTACACAAATCATGCAGTGCTAAAATTTCATTTTTGGCTGAAGTTTTTGGTTCATGTGATTGTTTTTCTAAGAAACTTGCGCTTTTTTTCTAAATAAAAAACCATGCTATGGGATTTTGTTTGAGCATTTTAGATGACGCATGAAATGAAACATTAAGAAGGTTCCAGTTTACATCATTCATCAATTTTTGATATAAAAAAATATGTGAATAGTTTTGCAGAACTGAATGAAGAAAAATATGCTCGTTTTTTAACTTTTCGGGAAATCTCAAATGATTTACTTAATTTAGATTGAATAGTGGGCTCTAAGATAGACAAAACTAGGGTAAAATCTTGTCATGGCCAGTAGAAGCAGAAATGTGCAACGAGATGTGCAATAGGTGATTTTTTTAATCATAATCGGTGGTTGAGAAATTAGACGAAAATTTTTTCTTAATAAACTGGCTTTTAAGACGTCTCTGCTAGGCAAAGGAAAGAGCAAGCAATTTTTGTCATAAAAATCATGTTTCCCAAAACCAAAACGGACATGCTATGACAAGGACAATCAAATAATTTAATGTAAAATGAACGTAAAACGTTATTCGAATTTCACAGAAAAATTTTGAAATGATTAAATTTTACGGGAATGTCTTGTAGATTTTGCGTGACTTCTTACAAATTTCGGCAAATTAACGTGGTTATTATTCCAATAAATGTCCAAATTGATAAAACTCTCCTAACTAGTTCTTCAATTGCTGGGTTTTGTCGTTACAGCTCCATTTTTTTGTGGAGGCGGAGGTTCACCTTTTGAAGTTTTTGTGTACATTTTTTTGTGATTTTCTCCTGTTTTTTCAATTGTTCCACAATTACACCTAGAGATAAGCGTTGTTACAAAGTTTTTTATTCCAACAAATTTTTAGAGATTGTTACATAGAGATTGTTTCAAACTGTTTTCAAAATTCCGACAACTTGAATTTTCTGGAAAGCGGCATGATTATAATGAAATAAACAGCCCAAATTACCAATTTCTGGCATCAAATTTTTCACGGCAGCAATGAAACCTGTTATGAAATTGAAAACAATAAAAATTGCTTCGAAATTTTTCAACAAGAAAAATTGACATTTTTCTTCAAAATTTTCCAGCAAAATTTGGTAGGCATCCTCGGTTTCATTGGTTAAAAGAGCTCAAACGGATGGAATTTTTTGATCTTGCACTACACTAATAAATGATTAAATTTGACGAAAAATTTTTAGTGCAGTTTTGAAAGTTCCGTCGCGCAAACTTTTTTTTTTGTCTTTTGATTACTGACAAAAAAAAAACAAAAAAGCATCAATCCATCAAACTGAATTGATAAAAAGTCTTGATTCTTGCGCGTTTTATTCCACATTCTATCATTTTTTGCTTTTTGTAAGACTTTCGAATGTTTGGAAAAATAGTTTTCGTTTTTTTTGTAGCCCGCTACTAATTTTGTGAGACTCCGGTGGATTTTTTATTTATAAGTTCAGTTGAATTTGCTCGTTTTAAATCATTTCCTTGATTTTGTCGGAGCATTTTGGGTTTCAGCCAAAAATTTTTGCCAAAAACTTTCTTCATCGTTGTATAAAAGGTCGAGTTCGCGATTGTGGATCCCTGCCTGAATTTTGATTAATTTTTTTGTTATATCTAAGTTTGTCAAAAATCTTCCGGTGAATTTGGAGATAACACAGCAAAAATGACAGCTAAATTTGGTTTTGGCATTTTTTAAAATTCTTAAGCTTTTGTCGGTAATGAGATTTGGCCCACTTTGATGTTCCGACGGAGCTGTTTTAAAACTTTGCATTTGTTACAACCAAAATTTAATTGTTGTCTGCAAACAATTTAAATTTTCTCTCGCGATTACTCTGCAAAAAATTCAACAACCTCCCTTGCGTCTATTTTCTCACAAAAATAGTTTTTCTCATTAGTCTCATTCTTTTTAAATGCCTCCATCTAAATTGGTTGTCGTCTAATTCTTAGGCCCTATGAAATCAGTTATTGATCTAGTTTGCTTAAAGGTGAAAAATTGCGATTTGCTGACAGATGTCTTTTATAGTTCAATTGCTTGTATTTTTGTCAGAGCATTGTCACTTGTTTTGATTTTTCCGAAAATTCGAAGATTCCAGCTAATATTTGAGCAAAGTATTAGCAAAAACTTAGCTAGATTCAAGCATAGATTCAAATAATTAGATCACTGACACTAATTAGATCACTGACTGAAAATCACATTAACTCAACAATTTACGTAGAAAAAACACATACTCTCACCATTGGTTTTCGATGAAATAACAACTACTATTAAAACATCAAACCACTTCTCAAAAAAACAATAATTCTCTTTACCAAATACATGTCTCGCCCAATTTTGCCCAAATAGATGTCTCGTCCAAACTTTTTCAGCAAAAAAAACTTTTACCATCTTCACAAAAACCCCAAAATCGTGTTTTCTAACTTTTTTTACCTGGGTACATACTCTGTAACCTTGCCATCTCCGTTTCCTTCCTAATAAACTGCAATTTCTATGAACTATTTGAATATATCGCCTGTAAGAAGAATTGTTATATTTTATCCTAATACTTGAGCTAGCAGCTTTAAAAGTAACTAAAATGGAACCTGATCTAAACTACTTTTTATGATTGGATAAATTAGATATTTTACCACTGTAAAGTATTTAATATTACCCAATCATGATCCATCTAACTAACAACCCACTTATTTGTAAGTGCTGAAATTACTTGTAATTTCAGCACCAGAGAGATTTGAATTTAACTTAGAAATTAGTTGCCTCTCCAAGAGAACTTCAGCAGCCGCAATAAACCAGTATACCCTAGATCTATTGAGCATAGCAGAGACTAGTTAAACAACCTGAGACTAGATAGTATAAGAGTAAGATTAGGATCGGTATTAGACTAAGAAGTTGCACGAATCTATCCGGCCGAAAATAAGATAGCGTGACGAGCAGACGGTGTACCCTATCCGAAATTACTCTATGAGTTAACCACATCGGTTATAACTCATCTGGTGCGACCATAAGTCTCGAACAAGACCTTAATAGCTTAGAATTAACCAAAAATAGATTAGAAATTAGACAAAACATTTTCAAAATGTTATACGACAATAATTTAATCGAAATGTCTCTACGACTCAATAGATCAGAGCCAATATTCCGAACGATAATAGAACTACCCGGAATTGGAAGAAGACCTCGAACCAGAGACGACATACGACAAAGTAGAAACTTACCAAATAGTTATATGATAGTACGGCAAAAGCCAACACAAACTTTTATATTTAGAATCTTATTAGCAATGAATTTAGATTTTCATTTGCAAACATAAAATCTTGAAGTCAATCTTCATGATCATTTCAGGCGCTAAACAAAATTATTAATATACAATAACGATTGATAAAAAGATCTCAGATCGTTTTCCTAAATTCTGCAGTATTATATAAAAAACATGTTTGGAAAATATTTATTGAAAAACAAAACAAAAATTAGTAGCATGACAATAAATTGTTAGTAATCATAAAATCATCTGTAGTCCCAGCTTCATCACCTAAACATAACAGCAATCATAAGCTCACTTATATCATTAAAAAACTAAAATTTTTAAACAATTTAAACCATTTTAAACTTAAATTCACTTAATTTTAAAATCAGATCATCAAGGCTTATCCTTGGATCTAAATTAATTTTTCTATTTCATTAAATTTGAAACTTGATATCAAGGCCTATCCTTGGATCAAAAAGAACAATTTTGTTCTCCCCCACCCACTTAGCTAGTGTCTAACGACCTCAAACGTCGATTCACTATCCAACCCTTTCAAAAAAACCCAAGACTAATAGAAATTTTTGAACAAAACTAATCATTCAAATTAGGATAAACAGTGAAGAACTTCGGTTATTCATCCTTCAGTTGAACCCCCCTCTTACCAGACCCAGGATAAATCTTAGACTTAGCAAGTTTAAAATAGTATCTAACGAACTACTCGCGTTCTAATTATACCTGAACCTTGTGGATCGATTTACTATTCTCCAACCCTTGAACACAATCACTACCCCTAAGTAAGATTAAGTAAGTTAACACCTTAGCTTATAATAGCCACGAGAAAGTAAAAAACCATTCTTCGGAATCGATATACTTTTCTCTCCAATCCTAAATAAATAGACCCAGGTTAAGCTAACCAAAAAAATGTAAGGACTAACAGTTTAAGAAAATAGAAATCATCTAACAACTTTTTGCATCCGTCATCCTAAACCTTATGTCATTTAAAAATCTAGGAAACAAACAAACAATCGTTTTGCACAACTGTGAAATAGATAACAAAAAATACGACCTTGTAATCACACCTCACACACAAACAGTTGGATATATCAGAACAAAACGACAAACACTAAAAAGGAAAATAATAACCAAACAAAGACAAATAACACGAAAAAGATTTTCCAAAAAAAAGAAACGCATTCTCAGAATCAGAAGCCAGCAATTTAGACGAACTTTATAAATTAAAAGAATCCATTGATAAAAATTGCCCCATTCACGATCAATTATATTTTTCCGACTCAGAAACAACATCAAATTCATCAAAAAGAGGAAAAAGAAGAATAAAAAACAATATAAACACAAACCAGTACACTTATATAATTAGAATCAACCAATTAGACACATCGATAATTACCTATTAACAGTCATTAAACGAAAAAATGAGCCAAACACACACTCCAAGTGAAGATAGTCCAGATGATGACGATATCTACCCCTTCCTCGTAGATGCACCCGATAATAGAGGACAACATGATCTTTGTAAGAATTTTCTTCTAAATTTGTTTGAACCCGGAATTAGCCCATGTAAAGCAGAGTTCCCAGATGTAAAAATAAAAAGACAGATTATTGATCACTATCTGAAAGATATATGTAACTTAACACAACAATACGGAATCTACACCATAGAATTCAGCTCACCAAACCCGAATCACCGCAAATATGTAATTCAAACAGACGATCTTGATTTAGAATTTTCAAAAGTATTCTCAGAATATATAAAAAGCATACAATATCATAACTCACAAAGAGCAAACTCCATATTTACTAATGAAGTTTTTGCAATAATATATAGTCATATTTCAATATTAGAAAACGAAAACCCAATTCCACATGTCTCACCGACAGATACATCCAAACATATAAAGGTACGACATGAAATCACACTGTTTTCAACTTTTCTACATATAATTAAAGAAAATTTCACTAAAGATGAAGTTTCACAACATACAAAACATGACTTACAAAAAATTTTGGCATGGTTTATAATAGATTATTTCACACATAATATAGATTTAATTTCACAAGCAAGAAAAAATTTCAGACCTCAAAATTCAAACGATGATACCGCCATCACAGAACAGTCAGACTACGTTTGGGACCCCGAATGGTCTCATTATGCATTCATAAATATCCCACAATCAATCTCAAGTCAAGCAAAAAGTACAATATCTTATGTAAGAGATTATGTAAGAGTAATACCATTAACCATTGATGCAACACCATTAAACTACAATACATTTTTACCTGATACGCGAAATAACAGTTTAAATTCGACCGTCATACACAATGAAAACCTTAATGGAACTAGGAACCTCACTCAACAAGATATTCAAACACCATCACACTTCATAAATGAAGAAATCGTCCAAACAACAACAACTACACAACAAAGTATTTCACCAATACGTTCAAATTTAACAACACCAAGAAATACAAACACTTCACTAGCACAAGTAACCTTACAATCAACCGTTAAACCTTCGGTTGCTCCAAAATATTCACAAATGGATTATCAAATATATAGACCCATGACAGTACCGTCAAAAACACGCAGAACGTTCACAAGAAACACTTTTGCGGAACACAATTATAATTACGCAAATTCATCAAAAACAAACTATCCCCCACGAAAAAATAATAATAATCAGATAAGATCTCGATATTGGGATAACCCAATGGCAACAACCAACTCAGTAAATTTTCAAGCTAATTCACATCCTCCACAGGATCGTAGTGAAAATTACCCATTCGTTTAACAGAATAAAAACAAAAAGCAAGCACCTCATCAAACGGATTATTTATCCTCTGACGATTATTATTTACAACCAGATATATTTGCACCATATACTCAAGAATATCAGGGACAAGGAGTGCAGAAACCACATACATATCATAGAATTTTTTCTCCACATCCAACAGATACACTAAATCAACAACCAATACAAATGCAAAACCCAATTAATACACAATCTTTTCAACCAATTCAGCCACAAAACCCAATGATTACACACTCGTATCAACCAACACAAATGCAAAATGAAATACCACTCCCATATTACCTTCAACAACACGAAATAACAAAAAATCAACTCTCAAATTTTTCACAAATGCCAAATGCCGCAGAATCATTACAAATGACAATGAATCCATACCTTATGGGTGGATCATCAATAACATCAAATAAACCTTTAATGGTATTCACAGGAACAGACCCTGAATATTCTGTAGAAGATTATTTAAATGCAGTAACAGCAAATTTAATTTTAAATATAGGACCTGAACCAATTAATACGCCACTACATCCAAATTGGATACATCGACGCACAGCGTTGATACAAACAACCTTAGATGGCGCAGCGCAAAAATGGTTTTCAGTATTGCCTATAGAAATAAAATCAAATTGGAAAAGATTTACACAAGAATTTTCAAAAATGTTTGACTCCGAGAGAAATAAAACACAACAAAGAGTTTTATGTAATGAAATTCGCAGATTACCAAATGAAACCATCAAACAACTAGCAGTACGTATAGAAACACTAGTTCGAAAAACATATTCATTAAATACGCACGACTATAAAAACACAAAATTAAGGACCTTAACACCTCAATTAAGGAAAATAGCAATGAAAAAGAGAGCATCCCATCCCTCCTCAATTCGAGAGCCCGATCTAGATTTTCGAAAACTAGTAGACAAACTAGAACAATCTGAAATCACAATGAAACTTGAAGAAACAGAAAATCTGAAGTTACAATATGTTAATCGAATTGAAACAAATACCACAAATATCAAAAATATACAGGAATCAGATACAGACCTCGTTGAAAAAATCACTGAAATACTCAATATTTATGAAAAACACCCAAACTTTAAAGGCAAACCATCTTTCAAAAAATGATGTAATTATTGCCGACGATACGGACATAGTATTTCTGAATGTAGACAAAAACAATAGGACAATCAAAACCAACCTCAAAAATATAAAGAACCAAATAAATCATTTTATCAATACATGAAGAAAGATCAAAATCTACCAAACAAAAATGTATACAGCAACAACAGTTCAGGAAAACCACTTCCGAACAATACCAATTACACGAGAAATCAATCACCATATAACTCAAGTTATAGAGGAAGATCACCAGAACGAAGAAATACACAAAATTCTTCACAAAATCATTATAATCGACCAAATAGTCGAAATAACTACTCCAGATCGAATTAAATACAACACAATTTGTTTCTAGATTTAATTCCCAATCAAGGAATAAATACTATCCAAACAATCAATCACGAAACTCATCATATAATAGAAATAGAAACTATTCAAATAATCGCAATAGAAGTTATTCAAACAACCGTAATCAGAATTACCCGAACAATCGATCAAGGAATAACTCATATAACAGATCAAATTATCACAGATCAAACAATAATTATCAAAACCGATCACGAAACAATTCACAAAATCGACATTCAAGTTATAATAATCGTTATAGAAATTATTCCCAATCACCACACAGAAATAATAACCATTATAATAATTCTAACAATCGCCACAGAAGTAGTACACCTAAACATCAAAGACATATTAATCAAGTACAATCAAATCCAGAAACAACATCAGACCCCCCATGTATTGATGACACAGCAAATAACGAACTACAACTAAATCAAATAAACTGGATCATCAGATTCAGAAAGTGATACAGAAAACACTATCTCCATAAATATGATAGCAGTCGAAAATGACTACGAACCTATTATATATGAACAACCTTTTTCATCACATATATATGAAAATCAATTAGAACTCCTTCACAATTATTATATTGAACCCATCCAAACCACACAAACGGCACAAGAAACTAACGAAATCAACACTGTAAATAAATCCAATGAAAATGACAAAACAAAATGCTTGAATACAAATCACATCTATCAAAATATACAAAAAGAACAACCCAAAGAAAAAATTTGGACAATAAAATTTCTTTTAGAAAGTCCAAGAAACAAAGAATTTCAACCACCAGATCTTGAAATTGATTTTTTAATTGATTCAGTAGCAGAATCAAACATAATAAACATTCCCACATGGAATGAGATAAAAACATTACACCCAAAACTAACACCCCTTGCAACCTCCAGTAAACTAGCAACAGCACAAGGATCAACATTGGTAAACTATGGAAAAGTTCAATTATTTCTTCTCCCCACAAGAACAATAGAGCAAAATAAAATTTTAAACCATTTAAACAAATATTTCATATCACTGATATTAAACACAATATCATTGGAATACCATTTATCTCTAAATATATACCAACAATCAACATCTTGAATAGTAAAATACTAATCAAAGATAAGTACACAAAAACAAAAGACACATCCCTAACATTTTTTCAAAGATTAAACAAACAACCACCATTCTTTTCAAAATTTTATCCAATATATAACCAACAAAGAAAACACCTGAAACCACTATCAGGAAACATATATAATTTTTTAATAAAACAAGTTGACCAATATGATAAAAATCAAAATAAACAACAACTCTATATGTCAGACTTTGAATTCAAACCTATTCATAAGTTTTTCAAAATCACAATTTCATCCATAAAATATTTGAAAAATTCGAATTCAGATATTATTTCGTTACATGTATACAACAATACACCGTATCAAGTAACATTACCTTTAGGACTTTTAGGATATTGCGAAACCAACGCTACGACATCACCAATGCATGAAAAAGCATACCGCGTAAATAATATACTCCAATTATTAGATATTTGTCAATCCACAATTCTTAATGAAAGTAATGAAAAAAGAAATACAGATTATTTCACAAAAACCCCATATTTCAAACCTACATTCAACATAAATAACTATACAGCGGATCAACAGAAATTTTTAACAATGTTTAACTTCCAACATTCACAAATAACACAAGACGAATTTGATAAGTTAGCCAAACAGCTAATAAAATATTCATCAGTTTATGCAACATCCAAATTTGATGTTGGCAAAATCAGTTCATCACTACATCTCCCGTTAAAACCTGACGCAGTTTTCAAAAAACAAAGATCAAGTAAAGTACCAATTCATTTACACGATAAAGTGAACAGATTACTCGATATTTTAGAACAATACAAAATTATCTCACCGGTAAACAAAGAAGAAAAACCAAAAGGTAACACATTTATCAACCCAGTTATCATCCTAGCAAAAGGAGAATCATTAAAAATAGTTCTAGACGCTAGATATCTTAATTCACTAATAGACGAATCAAAATGCAATTGGCCTATTGAACCAATACAAGTTATTTTAACAAAAATCAACGGAAAATACTTTACAACCGCAGATATGAATAGTGCATACAATCAAATGCCACTAGATGAACAATCACGACGTTTAACACAATTTGTTATTGGAAATCAACAATATGAATTCAACCGCCTATTCTATGGAATATCCATAGGACCAGCAGCATTTTCAGCTTTTATGAGTAAAATTTTTAGACCACTAATACTCAAGAAAAACGCAATCACCTATTTAGACGATGTTTTTATGCAATCACAGACAAAAGAAGAAATGTTTAAAGTTTTAGAA
This sequence comes from Symsagittifera roscoffensis, assembly GCF_963678635.1. Classification (NCBI taxonomy): domain Eukaryota; kingdom Metazoa; phylum Xenacoelomorpha; order Acoela; family Convolutidae; genus Symsagittifera; species Symsagittifera roscoffensis. Next base: position 40,701,906 of record NC_087062.1, read on the forward strand.
CACTATCACAAAATACTTCAGAACGAAAATCTGAAGGCCGCTCCCGATAAATCACACTTCTTTTTAACACGAGTTAAATTCTTAGGACACAATATAGAAAGAAAAACAATCACTCCATTAAAATCACGCATTGATGCTATTCAGAAGCTTCAACCACAAACAAACAAAAAGAAAATCCAAGAATTCCTTGGAATGTTAAATTTTTTAAGCAAATACGTCTATAAAATGCAATTATACTTAAGACCATTCTATAATATACTTAGACAACAAAATAATTTTGAATGGAATACAGAACATCAAACACGATTTGAAGAAATTAAAAAACTCCTAACTGAACAAATTTCGAATACAATTCCAGACCCAAATCAACCATTCTATGCAATGTGCGATGCTTCAAATTTTGGCATCGGCGCAGCGTTATTACAATCACACAATGGTACAAACAAAATGAACCTTATATCAGCAAATTCTCAATTATTCACTCAAGCAGAGCTAAGACTCTCAACCCTAATGAGAGAATGTACAGCCATAATCTATACACTTACAGAATATGAATTTCTGATACTTGGATCAAAACATCCAACAGTTCTATTCACAGATCACAAACCAATCATTTTTCTCTTTACACAAAAATCCAACCCAAATCACCGAGTTTACAGATTTCAATTAATTCTAATGAAATTTCCAAACTTACATATAGTTTGGACAGCAGGAAAGAATCTTGCATTACCAGACACATTAAGTCGAAATACACCACCTGAATTACTTACACGTAAAACTACAGTTGAAATACCCAAAAATATAAAATTTTACCTTGCAGAAAACGAAACATCACCCCGACTAGAATGCAAATATGCAGTAAAAACTGACGTTGAACAATCACAGATAAATAACCTACAACACTTCCCACTTTATTTAGATTGCCAAAATAACCACTACGAAGTTGATCTACTTGGAACATCAACTTTCAAACCAATTCCATATTCACAATGGATAAAAAATAACACCCAACAAAAAAGAGTAAAACAACATTCGCATAAAAAAGACCTTTTCCCGTTAATTGAAAAAGAAAATCTAACTGATGAAATAAATTTATCAGGACCACAAACAAACGATTCCAAATACACAATAAATCAAGTTTTTGACCTCCATGACCCACTTGACACAATTCCTTTATCTTAATTAGAAATTGAAAACATTTTTCTCCCTCCAACAGAAAAAATTACAATTACAACCTTGAAACAATACCAAAATCTTGACCCAGTAATTAGACAACTAAAATCATGGCACAAATATAAAACTAAACCCGTAAAAGCAGATACCACAATTTTAGGAAATAAAACACTCCTCCGATATTTTCGAAAATTCAACAATACAATAATTAATGAAAACACAGACCTTCTAGAATACCAATTAAATGAATCGACAGTTCCCTGTCTCCCTTTAAGTATGATTCTCATAGCTTTTAACATTTCGCATACACAAAACATTAAAGGACACTCTGGATCAGAGAAAACATATTCAAATTTCATACAAAACTTTTATTTCCCAAATGCACCAATTTGGATAAAAGTACTATGCAATGATTGCATAGTATGTCAGCTAAATAAACCTTATCCAAATCAAAAACAAATAGCACAAAAACAAGATTTTAAAGGACAAAGTTTGTACTTTAACCACCGTATTTCATTTGATACAAAAGGACCAATTTCACCATCATCCGAAGGAAACTCATACATTATGGTAATTGTTGACGCATTTACACATTATGTAGCACTTAAACCAGTACCACATTGTAACGCTTATTACGCTTACACAACACTTTATGAACACTGGAATTCCAAATTCGGACTACCAGAAATTTTAGTTACAGACAACGGCACAGAATTCATAAATAATGAAATCATCACATTATGTCATTTATATAACATCAAACACAAACCACGTACATCTCATGCACCTTGGACAAACGGCTTAGTCGAAGGTATGAACCGTTCACTACAAGAATATCTTAGATGTATCATCAATGGAAATGATACAAGATACACCGAATGGTCAGCAGATGTAAAACTATTTCCCTTGGCATATAATTCACAAATCACGACAACTCTAGGAATGTCACCATATGAAATGGTTTTTAATCAAAAGCCACGCAAACCAATTATGTTTACAGCAAACTCTCATAAAAATGCACAAAGCCATTGTCAACCGAATAAAGACTCAATTTGTTATAACCTACCTTTACACACACATGATGAAGATCATTTTCATCACCCACAAATTCTTAAATTAGCCTCCGGTACACACACCGAATGGATTTTAAACAGAGATAAAAAACACAATGAAATTTACCAAAAAGTAACAAAAAAGTTGTTACAAAGACAAAACATTAATGAACAAATAAATTCACGCTTTACACCAGCCTCCGATTTAAAAATTGGAACATTTGTTTTAATACCCAATTTTAACACTCAAAAAGGAATCTCTAAAAAATTACAACCCCTTCGTAAAGGACCATTCCAAATAATTGCCAAACCCACTGATGTCACATATAAAATTACCGACTCAGAACAAAAAGAAATTGTTCAACATCGAAACAACCTATTACCTTATTACCCAAAAGAGTACGCACTACGCGAACTAACTCAATTATATTCTTTCACAGGTTTAAAAATTATTCAAAATAACCCACATACAGAAAATGAAACAAAAGACCAACATGACATTCATCCCGAAAACCAAAATAAAAAATCAACTACAATAAAACACAATACAAAAACGCTAGAAAAAAATATTCCCCAAAAAGAAAGAAAAAATAGAAAAATTACAGAAAAAATTATACCCCAAGAACAAGTCGACAAATCAGAACATAGAGAGTCATCACGACTTAGAAATGAACCACGCAAAAACTATAAAACATTCATCCCACAATCCAAAATATTAAAGAAAGTTGAATTTCAAAAACAACTTTAATTTTACATTTAATAATCTTTGCACCTCTGAAATATTTTGAACTTTCATTTTTCAAAATAACATGCTGACAGACACGAAACGATTCTAGTTCAAAGTTAGCCAATAGGATTCATCCAATCCGTCACCTTCTATAACTCTAACACAAACCAGCTAGACGAAAAATATTAAACTCCAGGCATATCTATAACTATAACTTTGCGACCTCCAGGTCAAAAATAAGCAAACCATTCCAACTTGACAACTAAAATAAATATCACCATAATATCATAACCCTCCCTTATCTAATAAACCAAAGATCAACAATATTTCCCCAACTCAGACCTCAAATACCCCCCAAACAAATATGTTAAATTAGCCTAAAGTAAAAGAACGACCATTTTAATTAGCCTAAAGTATCAAAAACTCAAAAATACCCCAGATCACTTGACAAATAAAAATAAAGAAAAAGAAGACCTCCAGATCACCATAAAATTCGCCCCCAACAATTTTTCACAAAACTCAACCCACTTGTCAAAAAACCAATAAATAATTCGACCACACTTGAAAATTGCCTCAAACAACAAAAAATATTCGATCGAGAAGCCATTTCTTAAATGCTCTTCTCTCGACCAGTCAACATAATTCTTAACATTCTCATAAACTTTTTAACGATATTTAAACTTTTAATCATATTTCTTTTTGATACCTTTGAAGCTTTTATAATAATCTTAATCATTTTTTGTAATATTTTTTTTAGTTTTCTATTCCCTATTTGAACTATACCTCCAACTTTCAAAAGCTATTGACTATATCCACAGGTACGATTCACAAAACTTATCTAAATGATACGAACCATTTTTAGTAGAACCGATATTTTTTTACTATTTGTAATTTTTATAACATTTCTATCATCCCTCATCTTGACAATATGCAAATGTATAAAAAAAGCAATCATCACATTCGCCCTAGCAACAATTCTCCTAATTCTTTTTCTAGAAGAGTACTACAATAAACATAAATTTTTTCACTAAAAGAAAAGATCAAAAACCATCAAAAATTGCTAACCAACAATCACGTCTTCACCGACATCATCCCAAGAAAACCCAACACCACCTACAACTACCCAAAACCCCCAAACATCTACACGAATTTCTTTTCAAGATAACCCCTATACCTTTGAAGAACGACACGCTCGCTTATCTGAACCATTAGAACCAGTTCAACGACAAGCACCTCTAAGTGAACCAACATATAACTTATACCCAACACTACCACAAGATTTAAGTAGAATACGAAATCTTAGTCAAAATCAAAATACAGTTGAAATAAATAGACAAATTATACATCCTCGACGAAACAGAAATTTTCAAACCCCTCGAGTACATTTTGATATACCCCAATCCCCATCACAAAGTACTCCAGAAAACCCCATTGGTATATTACCAGAAACCCCTACGCTTCTTTCACAACGTAGCACCTCAAGCCTACCCTCAGATTCCTTAGGCTCAACACCAACATCTGAACAAATACGTGAAAATCCCTTTAACCCCCCAAACCAAACATCACGACTACCATATTGGACAACACAATCATTCACACAAGGTGAACCAAATTTAATTAATGATCCAATAGACATTTCTACGGATACAACAACATCCTCATCACTACCAGAAACATTATCACTACCATCAACACCATCAATAAGCCAGATTTCACCAACGCCTTTTAACTTAAATTTCCCAAATAACCTCGACGCTAGATATCGAGAACAATCATCAACAAATATTCCTTTAAGACTAGACTGGAATACATTCACAGCACCTCCACCATTATTTGGACAACACCCAGAAAGTAACCGACTCCACAACTGGGCACTCAATAGACTACAATATAGACAAGACATCCACGAAGACATTCGTGATCATAACATCCAAATACTCCAACAAAATAGTCTACAATTAAAATTTGAAATCACGGTTAAACTAAACAACATTGCTCAACATCCCTACCCATTAAACTCACCAAATATAACTGCTCAATCACTACCACCACCATTTATAACAACTGAAGTAATATACAAATACGACAGATATACCAAAAAGACAATTGGTTACATCACATTTTATAACCCATACTCAGGATTATCATACACATGTAAATTCTAAAAATATTATTTTTTCTCCAACTGTTTTTTCTAGTTATCACCAACCAGAACATAAATCCTTCCCCCCGCACAGGACCCCAAGATTTATTAGTAACACATTACGATTGTGAAGAAAATGAACAAAAAACACTACACAAATATGCAATAAATCAAGTATCACAATGCGAAACAGAACCACAAGCTGTAGAAACTACAAATGTAATAGCGACACTTTATTCAAAAGCCCGAGCAACAACAGTTATAGGATATAAATTCACAGCAAAATTTTCTGAAAAGAAAGTACATTGTTCACAAGTCTCAAATGGAAATAAAAACCGACTTGACCACGAATCATTCAACCAAAGTAATATCGAACGACTTTTACATCTCAATCCCGAAGATTGTAAAACGAGTTACTCAGACTAAATATCACAAGAAATAAAAACACAGATAGAAAGTTAGTATATTTTCAAGTTTTTGCAGATTCTGTACATCAAGCAGAACTTGAAAGATATCAAGGACATATAAAACTAGATGAAAAATACCCATACAACGGCGCACACGGAAGATTAACTTATGACATACACGATAAACACTGGATACCACACATTGGTATAAATAACTCATCAAACTGCAAAGCAGACACAAAAAATAAAGGATATCAAGAAATAATGTTTTTCGATTGGAAAATACAACTCGAAAAAATACACCTCACACGCGATTTATCTGACAACACAATGATCTATCAAGGAATTAGATTACCTTGTAAAAACGATCAAGGCTATTGTGACCCTACAACACGAACACAAGCAACAATTGTTTGGTTCCCCGAAGACACATGTACAACATTTCAAGTAGCAAAAATACACGCTCGAATGATAAAATTTCACGAAAAATATTTTATACAGTCAATTCCATATGAACAAGTAAATCCATCACGAAAACTAAGTTCTAATTTTAGAAACATACACAATATAGAAAATAAATTGACAGGTTTTCAAATATATCAAGAAACAGAACTTGCATGTAAATACAAAAACCCACTTCGCAAAACACAATACTCCGAAATATTAGTTGAATACGAAAAAGGATTCGACATGAACACTGGAAAAATAAAAATCGACCCATACGCCACAAGTCATCCTATAAACGAAGGAACATCATATATACCAGTTAATTTTCAAAAAAGTAAAGGTCAACCTGGTGGACATCTAAAGCCCCATGACACTAGAAGCACACGTTTACAAAAACTATCACTAATGAATAGTACTTATTTCGGTAATATCCACTATGATATTCACTTAGATATGAAATTAGACTACATAATTAGCCGAATTTTTCAAGAAATGTCACTCTCTGAATTAGAAACGCTTCACCAACTATGCGAATTAGAAAGAACACAAATCTTACAATCACTAGCACTAGCAGTACTAAAAATAACCTACGCAGGATATTTACTATCAGGAAATAGATCAAATTTTTTAGATTACGAAGGAAACATTTTATGGTTTTATACCTGTACCAAAAAAGTATCACCACTATATGTTTTTGAAGATAAACGATGCTATAAAAGAATCCCTATCTTTTATAAGAATAAAGTACATTTCGTTGACACACTTTCAAGACGAACCTATTTTTGGGATACCGCAGTTCCATGTGGATCAGAAAATAGCCACAATGTAGTACAACTGAACCCTGATGAAGATAAATATTACCTTCTTACCCCATACCCCACATTAATGCAATCACTCAAAAAATTTTCACCAGAAAGCATTAGAGCTATTGCCCGAAACCCAAATATCGACTTACAATCAATTGGAATATATTCAAAATCCGATATCCAACATCACATTAGAACACAACAATTCCAAGAATTATTAACACAAATGGACACTATACAAAGACAATCAATTGACCAAAACTTACGCAAACTTGCCGAAACCGCAGGATTTGCAGATATTTATACACAAGATTATAGCGGATATTTTAAAGACATTAAAGACTATATATATCTAAACGGTGAAAAATACCGACCACAAGATATCTCACCTATAAATATTTTTAGCTTTGTTACACTAAAAAACGAAATTCTTGATTTTCTAGGATGGCCCTATTACATCTTAGAAAAGTTGACTATTCTATACGCAATGTTTAACTTTATAGGATTTCTTTTTTCACTCTTAAAAGGAATCTATAACACATGTGCTATACACACACAAGTCAATAGACAAGCAAGTGTAGCACGCATACTATTTGCAGGATTCTTTGGAATTTTTTCATCATCAATAAACAAAATCCTTTTAGACGCACAAATAAAAGAATACAACACAAAAATAGCAACAAGACAAAACACATACGACGAAGAACATAACAATGTAGAAATAACGCCTACAGCACCACAGTTACCACACCTACCACATAACCATCCATTATCCCTAGTCCCACGAAATTTTCGAAATTTAGCAATAACACATAATCCAAATTTCAGACCAACCACATCACAAAGTCCCATTCAACATATAATGACACATCATTCACAAGATGAAAATACATATGAACAAATTATAGAACAACCCCATACCACCGCTTTTCAGTCTCAAAATAATAATTTTTTTAGCCCACGATGAGCCGACAACTTGGATCCCTACACCGCTCAAATTCCCACCCAACCAATCTCAACATTCCAATTACAATAATTCCACTTTTTGCTTTCCCGCCACCCGATTTCCCATCTAGTAATATAACATCAGGCATGAATTCAGACACTAATTCACATATTTCAGTTTTATACTCCATTTCACAACTAAATAACCCTAATATTGAAACCCCTGATGAATTTGCAGACTCTGAACCATCTCCATCCATTAATTTTCAAACCAACTCCTCAAAATTTTCAACACCCCCTTTTCAACCGATCCCACCAAATAAACCACTCCCATCCATTTCTACACCCTCTTTCGCTTCCCAAGTCACCCCAACCTACTCTTCATTTCATTCAGACCGATCATCCAATTCTCCAGATACTCCCCAAATCTCCCAAGAACTAGATAATTTTATCACCCTACAACAACAACCCTTCCACCTTGACACCCCCACTATAAATCAGATTTCATCCACAATAGAATCATCAAACCCACCTACCCCTACACTCTCTTCAGCTTATACCGCATCATTAGCACCATCATCCACACCCACCGAATCATCAAATAGCACTAATAGAGCTTATCGCACTTTCAAAAGAAAATTCCCAAACCATCCATTTCCAACAAAACCAGGAACAGCCCGTGAATATATTAATCATCCAAATCACACTAACACGAAAGAATTTTTAACAATCACCCTACCTTCATTTCCACAGTATACTTTAAACACCCCTCATGACACTAACGACACACGTAGCTTTGTAGACGAACATGTTTTAATGCCTACACTTCATTGGACATCATATTATCATTTTACTAATCCCCTTTGCCTAACATTATCTAATTTTCACATCGATATAGAAAGAAATCAAGATATGCTATACCGACTCACCACACCACTAACACATAGACAATTTACTTATATAGGATATAAAAAGTCACTAAAAACATACACTGCACCCCGAGCTAACGAGTATACGCTAGAATATTACGATCATAACATCATCCGAGCTAACCAAGACCAATTTTTAGATGATGATCGCTTCGCTAACCCACAAATCACAGAAAAATTCTTCATCAAAACACCATATGTATTTACACTCAATATATTTGATCGCAAATTCGACCACGTCATTTCTGAAGCACTAACCGACATGCAAGCTTACGAAAGTTTTAAAGAAAGATTTCAATTATTTTCACTAACCTTTAATTTCCTTGCACCACATGAACGCGATTTGCACTGCTCACACGACATTATGTTACGCACTAAACAAACCCTCACATATACATATTATCGCTTCATACAAAATCATTTTGACCTGCACACTCCATCAAGACAACCACACCACCGTTTTCAGTTTATTAACTCTAAATATACTCCACCATTTTTTCTTAACTTCACATATTGCATCAAAGATACTAACCTTCACGGCATTCTTCGCAATTATGATCCCATAACCCAAATGTATATTTTTTGTCCCATCACGAAGACCCTTAATGCAGAAGAATCCAGACCCTTCCTTATCCCACATGAATTTATTCAACCTATAGAAATCCCAATATTAGAATTCATCCACAACACTAAATACAATCACAAATTATATAATCTCATCCAAAACACACCTTATGAGTTTGCAGTTGGCACTGAAGAACTAAAAACCATTAAAGCACTTCAATTGCTTTGGCCACTGCTTCAAACTAAAAACATCATTCGCATACTAGCAAAATTACTAACAAATTCCGACATAATACACGACATCTTCCCCCACGGTTTTTTCCCCGACGACTAACAGGTAAGTATAATTTATACATATTCTTCACTAATATATTCAAATTAAAAACTAACCATTCTTTATCCATGTCTCATTTAGATTTTTAGTCTTCATCCCACGATCATCTGCAAAAAACACAAAAGAAAAATAAAAAATAGAAAACTTCTTCAAATTCTTCAAAACTATATTAATATTTTGCACCAGCTAAATTAATTAAAATTCATACCAATGTAGTAAATTAATTTATAAATTGTTTCCCCACAAGCAGTAAATCTAATAATGATGAAAATTTGTAACTTAATTTTTCCCCAAAACTAGCAGTAAAATTGAAATTGTATGTAGTAAATTGATAAGACGAAAATGCAGTACTAACCTTTTGATATTTTCATTCATTCGCACAAGAATTCTATCCAAACTCGCACAGCTCGCCCACGAATAATTGTTTAAATAATGAATTTCAGTTTTAAGTTTTCACACTCAACAACTCTAACACACGATAACAAGTTTCAAACTTTCCTTTAACCCGGTTGGAAAGGAATTATATACTAAACAAAACTAACCAACGCAGCTTACTAAACACCACAACACATAGAATAACAGCATGACTAAGAAAAGGAAACCAACGGTACCCAAACCGGATTAACCCAGTTTAAAACTGGATAATTTATTCTTTTGAAGACTATTATAAAGTCTAAGAAAGAAATAATAAAACACAAAAAAGTCGAAAGACAAACCCATACCAAAAACAATTTGATTTTTGAAAAAAGGACACAACCAACGAAACATAAGAAAAACCACCACAAACCCGACATAAAACGTTATCACATAACAGGACCTCTCACAGAAACCGCACGAAATCATACTCCCACTCCTGGCCTAACCAACCAGAGAGGACGTCCTGAGCATGCTCTATAGCCGGCCTAACCCACCGCGCTACATCCACGCTTTGTGACCACACTTCTATTTTTAATAAGAGGTACTCAAGGGTGAGTAACTCTTCAAAATAACCGAACTAAAACAAAAAGCTTTTGTGAAAACAAATAACCAAAATTATAATTAAAACACTGAACTAATAAAAATTTTATAAAATGTAAATTATACCTTGCAGTATATAGATCAGCATACAACACCAAAGACGAACATCCAAAGACAAAATGACCTCACTACACTCGAAAAAGAATGACCAACCACAATCAATATGCCGTCCACAATCACAACTCAAAGGATTTAGAGTACGACTTGACTTCGCAGAAAAGGACTTCATTGAACTAGACCAATGACCACCTCGATGTTCAAGTATACGTACAGATCCGAGTAACCAGGCATCCCCTCCACGCACAATCTCCACGCCATTCCCAGACAAGGTCAAACACAAAAGAAGTTCTCTACATGAAACAGAAAAACCTGTCAAAGCCAACCATTCTGAAATCAGATTTGAGTTTGTTGCGAAAACCCAGTCGTTGTCATAAGAAGACACAACGATTGATCCTGGAACTTCTCTAACAAGAGAACCCAGAAGAAATATGATGTTCGCCAAATACCAACGTCCATCATCCATCCTTTGAATTGCAGAAAGACAATTCTAAAAAACTCTGTAAAACCCGGATGGGTGGAACCTGATCTAAACTACATTTTATGATTGGATAAATTAGATATTTTACCACTGTAAAGTATTTAATATTAACCAATCATGATCCATCTAACTAACAACCCACTTATTTGTAAGTGCTGAAATTACTTGTAATTTCAGCACCAGAGAGATTTGAATTTAACTTAGAAATTAGTTGCCTCTCCAATAGAACTTCAGCAGCCGCAATAAACCAGTATACCCTAGATCTATTGAGCCTAGCAGAGACTAGTTAAACAACCTGAGACTAGATAGTATAAGAGTAAGATTAGGATCGGTATTAGACTAAGAAGTTGCACGAATCTATCCGGCCGAAAATAAGATAGCGTGACGAGCAGACGGTGTACCCTATCCAAAATTACTCTATGAGTTAACCACATCGGTTATAACTCAAAAAGTCAACATCGAAAGTTCAAAAGTGCTCAATTTACAATTGCGGAAAGGAAAAAAGTTTCTAGGTAGCGACAATTGTTATTCGCAAATGGCCTGTTATATCATTTATACGATTACAGTTTTCTGACAAGAATCTATAAAATTCGGTCCGATAGGCTCCCTGGAAAAGATCAGTTTAACTTGAAAAACCATGTGGCATCTTGTCTGAGGAAGTATTCCAGTGAACTGGCCAAATAAATTTATAGCTTATTAAAACTTCAATAATCCTTAGTCTGTATCAGAATTGTATAGAGGAAATTTTTTGCCAGAAATTATTCGAGATTCTTTAAATAGGTTTCTTGCGTTGCTGAATTTACTTGCATTAAAATTTTTAAATCTTATGATTGAATTGAGATCAGGTGAGCCTTAAGTGGATTCAGCTGATATGCATCAATTCAACTTATTCTAATGAGAAATAAAAAAATTCCCACCCCTATTTTTGATGGTGTCATTCTGACTCAACTTTGTACAGACCTGGCTATTGAGATGAGCTACTTTATTTCTAGAATGTGGGGGAGGGGGATATTTCGTGTTGGCCTTTGAGTTGTGTTAATTCACCTCTTAGTGAATGGCTATGGTGCCTAATCAGATGAACGATGACATTCCTGGGTGTTAACTTTAGTTTCATGCGATGCAACCCCAACTATGAAAACTGACTGAGTGATTTAAGAAACATTTTCAAGTAGTTCGAAACTACATCGTTTTGAAATTTTCATTGGAAAAACTCGAATTTTATGCACACCGATTCGCTCTATGAAATAATTGAAAATATTTCAAAGTTTCATCAGTTGAATGACTCCAAAATAAAAAATTAAGCTTTCCACTGTCCGTTTCTCTTCATGAAAAACTTGTAATATTTCGACGCTTCATCTCTTTGATAGCTTGCTTAGAAAATTTCAGATTTTCAATGGTTTTTTTGAATATTTTTCATTTTTTGCGAAGCAATCCAAGGTATGAAAATAACTTTGAATTATTTCAAAATTGCATCGCTGTAATAGCTTGCTTAGAAAGTTTCATACATTTCGTGAGCCAATGTTTCATAAAAAAACTGCATTTTTTTCTTTGCTTGAACGCCTTGCTTGAACTCAAGTTTATTGCAATTCCACTTTTTCTATGAAATAACAAGAAAATATTCTAAGTTTCTTTATTTTTATAGTTTTCTTTAAAAATATAAAATTTTTGTTGAAAAATCCAAGCTATGAAAACACCTGCGAGATTTATATGTTTTTTCACTGCTTGTTGGGTAAAAAAAATTTATCGGGAGCCGATTCCCACTATGAAAAAACGTGAAGTTTTTCGAAGTTTCCTTGCTTGGACACATTTTTAGATAAACTGAAAACTTTTGCGAACAGATTTGCTTTATGAAATATCTTAACATAATTCAAAATTTCATTGCTTGATTTGCTTGCTTAGAAAAAAATAAAGTTTTCGCCAATTGGTTTACTCTATGAAACAACTTGAAAAGTTATAAGGTTTCTTTGTTTAAATAGTTTACTAGGAGTCTTTTTGCGAACCGAATCGTTCTTTGAAATATTTCAACTTGTTTTGAAACTTCATCGCTTCGAACAAAGTTTTTTTTAGCGATTAATGATAGTTATATCGCGAACCGATTTGCCTCATGAAATGACTTGAAACTTTTTAAAGTTCCATCGCTTGACCAGCTTGCTTTTTCCCTACCTGATTTTTCCCAAACTGATTCGCTTCATGAAATTATCGAAGATGGCTACTCAAATTTAATTAGGGAAATTTAAACTTATTTTGAACGAATTCGTTCTATGAAATAACCCAAAAATTTTCAAAGTGTATTCATTTGATTGGTTTGCTTACAAAAGTTAAATTTTTCGCAAACCGATTCACTCTATGAAAACAACTGATTCATTTTAAAGGCTTAGCATTTAGGTAGCTTAAGCAGAAAAAACTTTCAAGTCGAATCACGCAATGAGCTTTTCAATTGTTTTGCAAACCAATGCACGCAATGAATTAACTTCATTTTGTTTTTGTAAATCATCGCTTTAATTGCTCGCTGAAAAAATTGTTAATGGTTTTGAATCAATTTACGATATGGTCTTGGAATTTTCAAGTTCAATCGTTTGCTTTAAATTTTCAAGTTTTATCGCAAGAGATTCTATGCGAATCTATTCACTATGAACTAATTTGAATTGTTTCGAGATTTTCGAAGCTAGAATGTCTTGCTCAGAAATATTAACTTTTTGCAAACCAATCCAAGGTATGAATTCAATATTCTAATTTTTAATCACCTGGATGGTTTACGCTCATAAAAGATTTGAAAATTTGTGCCAGCTGAAATGTCCTGAATTAGTTCAAAGTTTCACAGCTTGATTGAATAGCTTGCCTCAATAAACTTTAAAATGAGCAAAACGATTTTACAATATGGAATAACTCATATGCGACAAGTTTCATTGCTTCGATAGATAGCTGCTTGCTTAATAGAAATAACTTTTTGCCGGTCGATGGACTAATGGGGACGGGCTTGCTAGTCTTATATAATAAATGAATCAAATGGCTCATCATGTGGCCTAATGTTGAAAAGGATATCAAGTGCAACGTTTGAAAAAGGTTGATCAGAACGTCAGAGAATCACTCAGTTTAGAAAATTCTAGAATTCTATTGGAAAAAAGTCCGAAACTATCTAAACAAAATAAACTCGACTGAATTCTATTATTTAATTTTAATTTTTTCGCCAGCGATTCAGTCCCTGAATTAACTTTAAACATTTCATTATTTCATACTATAAAAAACTTGCTGAAAAAACTTACACCTTTCCAGAACTGATTCGGTCTATGAAATAACTTGAAATATTTCAGAATTTCATCGCTTGAATTGCTTGCTTAGAAAAAAAAATTTTGGAAAGCAATTCGGTCAATGAAAGAACTTGAAATTTTTTGAAGTTCCATAGCTTGAATAGCTTGCTAAGGAAAACTTTCATGAACGATTCGATCTATGAAATAACTTGAAATATTTCGAAGTCTAATTTAAAAAAAATAGCTTGAATAAAAAACGTTTTTCGAACCAATCCGCGATATGAATTAACTTGAAATATTCCAAAAAACTATCGCTTGAACAGCTTCCTTAAGAAGAGAGCGATTCGGTCAATTAAATAATTTCTCGTTTTTTCTTTGTTTCAACAATTAAATAGCTTGCTTTGAAAAGTCTTATTTATAATGAACTTATTCGGTCCATGAAACATTTTAAAAAATTCAAAGTTTCGTACCATGAATAGCTGGCTTAGGAAATTTAATTTTTTTTTCTCATAAGCGATTCGGTCTATGAAACAAGTTGGGAACTTTTCAATGTTTCATACTTTGATTAGCTTTGTTTCAAAAACTCAAACGCTTAACAAATTGACTCGGAATACTTTAAAGTTACTTTAAAATTTCGTCGCGATTTCATATGCATTACTTAAGAAATACTTTAAGTACTTTGGAATTCTATCACTCGATTTGTTTGATTAAAAATGTAAACTTTTCGGGAAGCAATTCAGTCTATAAAACAACTTACAAAGTAATTTCCAAAGAACTGTTTCAAAACTCCATTGCTTGAATAGCTTTATTTAAAAAAATTTGAAATTTGGAAAAAATAATCTTTCGATTTCATGCTGTTTTGATAGCTTGAAGTGATTTACGAAATCTAGTTTTTTTGACAAAACTATTCAAGTATTGGAGCTTTGAAACGTTGTTTTGATACACTAATAGACAATGGATACGCACACTTAGGTTTTTACTAAAATGCCGGTTTACTTGGACCACTTGGAACAATATTTCCCAAGAGTCTGAACCCAATTTATACACCGGGAATAACCTAGTAAGTCTGTTCAACTAAACATTGATAGTTGCAGAGAGGGTCTCTGAGAAAAATTTCCTTCGGTCCAGTTACAATTGGTTCAAATTTCATATCCACAATGATTCTAGGAGAGCATTAAGTCAATAAACCTAGTTGCGTTTTAAACTAAAGCTCAAAAAATTTCGAACATATACATCATTTCCAGCGATGAAAATTTGAAATGTATCAAGCTTTTGTGATACCTCGACTTGAGTCGCGTAATGCTTACGTTTTTTGAAGCAAGCTTTTAAGCAACGAAACTTCGAAACATTTCAAAATATTCAGAATACTGGCTTTGTTTCGCAAAAACGAAATTGTTTCAAACTTTTCAAGTTTTGTTTCGGCTTTAACAAATTCGATTAAAACTCAAGTCATTTGAAGTTAAATAACTATCAGTAGGACGCTAGAAAGGTCCAAAACAATTAAAACTTTTTAACGCAATCAATAAAGTTCTGAATTTTGATCAAACTGAATTTTGATACACAGAGGCGAAGCGAAGCATCGCACCTTTTGCGATACAACACAATCATAAAAAGAGTCGAAAAAAACTAGGTGAACCAAAATTTTCGTATGTCTCGATGAAGGACACCTATGATCCAGCTGAATCTAGAACTACGTGTTTGAAATTTTTGAAGTTGTTATACGGATGCGGGTAAAAAATGCGCAACTTCAAAAAATGGACTTTTCCGAAAACTTTACTTCTTTCTCTACTATAATAAGAAAAGAAAACTTTTGAGATTTTGTAATTTTCCCTAAGACATAAAATTTCTCTTGCAAAAAATCAAGGATTAGCCGCCTCTGCAGCAAAATATCGCGCAACCACTTCTTTCGATTTTTGTCTCAGATTTGAAGGGTAATTTTTGAGAAAAGTCAACAATTTTCTAGAAACCGGTAAAAGTTCAAAACTTCTGTTAAAAGCAAGTCGTGGCTGCTGAAGAAGAGAAGATTCCTAAAATCAAATTTCTCTTTTAAAAACTTAACCTGAGAATTGGCACAAAATTATCGAGAAAAGCCAAAAAACGGTCAGCAAATCAGAAAGTTGACTTTCCCAAGGACGATAACTTTTTGGTTAAAAAATAGTGAGAGACCGCTAATGCAGTCCGTTGAAAAATCTTAAGAGACAACTTGAAAAAGGTTCAAGAAACGGTCATAAGAACAAAAAATTTGACTGTTCCGAGGTACAGAAAAATTTATGTAGAAAAACTTTGGGTGTAGCCACTTATGGAGGGAAACTTTTCAAATAAGTTCTATTAATTAAAAGCAGAATCTCAGATTTGGTAGTTTAACTTTTAAGAAACCGAAAAAATCGAAAAATATTGGTCAAATATTCCCCCGGAGACTTTTTCGAAGACTGTAGACAAATGGGCAAGCAAAAAAAAACGGAGTATGCAAACATGAACCCAACTTGAGAAAACTGGATCAATAAGGAAGTTTTCATTCCGCCGGGAAATCTTGAAAATAAATTCTACTTTCGAAACTAGATCTTTCACGGTTTTTCGCGCCATTTCCACGTTCACTTTTACAGAGTGCTCTTTAGGTCACTTTCAGCAGATAAATTTCAATTGAACTCAAAAAATGCAAAAAATACCTAAGTGCATTCATAAATGCATCAATATGTATGAATGCACATCTGTAGTTATTAGAGACTTTAAAGACTTCCTGAATAAAAACAAAAAAATCAGCAAGACCTATATAAGAGTCTTCACTACGCTCATTATATTTAAAAAGAGACGGAAAACGCAGAGGAATATGCAGGCACACAATAATGTAGGCGGTCTTTCTATGCATACCCCGTTTTCAACATCGGTAGAAACGTTTTTCAAAAAAAAAAATTGCAAAAACTGATAAAATTAATTTAAAAAAACTAATCCCATACACTTTCATAATACCTGTTTTTATCAATCAGAAATTATAGGAAAATATGCCAAGCAAGACATTTGAAATTCACATTAGCAACTGAGCAAGACTTACGAAGCGGAAACACGGCTGACAACCTTTGAGCAGACACCAATTGAGCCCAAGCAAAACTGATTTTGAAAAAAAAATCAAGTCCCCCTGAAACTACGATGTAGTAACTAGTACCCAACCAGTAGTTAAATTTGAGTTTTAATGAAATTGAGCATGTAAGCTGCATTTGGATTCAACTGATTTTGTTATTAAACTAGTTAATAACACGAAATAAGTCTTTATTTAGCGTAATTATTTTGCTTCTCAACAAGTGTCTGTTAAGTTGAATTTCAGCTAACCGGAAAGTTTAAACAAATTTGGATCAACTTCCATTGAAAAAATCAACTATAAACTAATAGAAAAAACACATAAGATGAATATGGCGAGAGGTTTAAGGCCGACTCCCAATAAGCCGAAACCACCAAGAAAATAATCGCGACCTGCTATAAATCATCGGCGGAACATGTAGGATGTAGATTAGTGTTTTAACGCTTCTAAATTCTTTCTAAACTGACCAATTTGTGAACAAATTTAATTACGAGAAAAAAGTCTAGTACTCGGTTGCAATACCCTTGCTTACCGCAAGGGTAAAAAAATTGAAGAAAGTATGTAACTCTTGATTTGATATCACTTCTTCAATCCCAGTTCTTTAAATATCAAACCCAGTCCTTAAAATAAAACGGCCCCTTCCAAACAAAAATAAAATTAAGAAGAAATGAAAATTAAGAGAAATGAAAATTAGAACAAAAATTAAAAAATCTATTGTCGACAAAAAT
This sequence comes from Symsagittifera roscoffensis, assembly GCF_963678635.1. Lineage (NCBI taxonomy): Eukaryota > Metazoa > Xenacoelomorpha > Acoela > Convolutidae > Symsagittifera > Symsagittifera roscoffensis. Next base: position 40,720,037 of record NC_087062.1, read on the forward strand.
TGTACAGAATGTGCAATAACTCATGAAGTCATACACATTCACCAGAAAGTATGCTAAATACAGCAGGCCGCGCAGCCAATGTAAGAGTTCAAATGTTCTCATACAATACCAACAAAAACTAATAGAAAAAAAATATATACCAAACTCCAGCGCTAAAAATCTACGAAAGTGTTTCGCACGAGCTCGTACCGTGCACCCAAGACATATACGCAACTACTATACTAAACGTCTTAACTGTCCAGCCAAAAAACTATAAAACACAATTAATTAATATATAAAACACCGATTACCACCATTTCCACAACTCTGTGAAGTTCTTCACGAGAACGAAAAGTCAGTACCCGGTTGCAATACGGTGCTCATCGCTAAGGTAATCAAACTATCTCAAAACAAGTAAAATGTATCTGTGAATAATTCATAGTTTGCTTTGAACTTTTTGGCTTTTGACAGTTAGTTTTGTTGAAAAATGCTTTTTTTCGTTGATTTGACACATAAATTAGAAGTGAGCTTTTAAAAATTAAGTGTTGACCCGCTAACACAAATTTAAGCGCAAAAATTTCCAAAAACAAGGATTTTTTGTCCGGGGGGGGGGGAAACATAGCGCAATACTAGGACTAAATAATTGGCCTCACGTAATGCGTTTAGGAGAACAATCATTTGGCCTCAATTCAATTTGGAATACTTTCTCAGTCGGATTAATTCGCCACCTATGCTGCGCTTTGAAATTGCGCGTGGTAAGCGCATAAATTATTCCAAATAAGTTAACTGACAAAATTCTAACTTAACATAAGAAAAATCTGCACACAGTTGATATATTTTTAAAGCTCAACCTGAAGACAACAAAACTACACATGACGCATCAAAGGCTTTTCTTGAGGTGCCCAAAAATTAGAGGAAAACCCAACAAAGGCCATAGTTCCTTCCAACACTTTTTGACGTGGTTCGAAAACCGCGGAGACTACGGGACTTGACTTCGGGTCTGCAGATCAAGTGTCACTTGCCTTGACTATCTAGTCATAGCATCTTTGATCAACCAACTTCCCGCGAATATGATTCTTAAATACCAGAACACAAAGATGAGCTTTAATAAAGTTGACATAGCTTGAACATATCCAATAGAGTTGAATGAGTCAATGAATGCAAGCAAACCGTAAAAAAATGTCTGATTTTTGAAAACATCTCACCAAAAATAGATGCCCTTCAAGCTCTTTGAATTTCTAGAGCAAATTATGACTGACACTTTATTGATTCAATTAACCCAATTTGAGGAAAATGGATCAATACGTAAAACTTATATTTCGCTGGGAAATCTGAAAGTTAAGTTCCATTTTCAAAATTAGAAGTCGATCACGTTTTCCGTGATCTTTACACTGCTTGCTGGTGTTTGATTTCCTTTAAACGCAGGAAATGAACTGAGCTCAAAATAAAACAAAAGTCAAACCGAAAAAAGTGAATTTGAACCTGAACAAATTTTCAGACTTTTCCTTAAGAAAATAAAACGAAAAAAAAATATCATCGCGATCTATATAAGAGTCTGAACTACTTTCATAGATCATTTAATATCTTTAAATATTGCATTAACTTTTCTTGTGATTTTTGCGTTAGGAAACCGACCGGCCGTATATAACACTACGAGCACGCACTCCCTTTTTTTAAAAGAGCAGATCCCTGGTGGTACCTATGACGGTCCAGCTAGATTTAAAGTATTGAGATCACTGTTGTGTAATAAAAAACATGTTTTCCTATACTGTTTCTTAACCAAAAAAAGTCTAAATTTCGTGATATATCGAAATAGACACCGTATAAAACTAGATATTTCGACTATTGCGTCTAAAAATAGTAGCGTTTTTTAAATTTTCCAGGCTTCTGGTTTGATTTTCTTTCGACGATTCGCACAGCTTACGCCAGAATTGTTGATTACTCGTTATACTGAACAGCAGCTGCTAGTTCTGCCAAAATTCCGGTGCATAGTTAACAAAAATGGGAAATCAGAAAATCTTTCGTGCTATGCTTTTGATTGTGATATATACTTATACTTTTACCCTCAATAATCGTTTATGGGCACACAAACGAGCATACACTGATTGGCATGATATCACAATGAATTTCCCCCACCCAATCTCAGACGCTGATCTTGAAAGAAAACAAATAGTTGGAGGAACATTTGAATTACTTCTGCTTCTTTTTATCCATTTTCTTTCGATAGAAGTCCAGTTCCTTGCCTTCCAAGATGTAGCCATCTGCTCTTCCGCACTGTCCCGGGCGGGAACTGACACATGCATAGGCGTATCCTTGCTTCATTGCGTCTTTTAGCACCGCGTCAATTTTCGGAATGAGAATCACATTCACTACTTTCTTAGGTTTCTTCTTCACCACTTCTTCTTTCGCTTTCGAGACTTTACCTCCCTTTTTCGAGTCAACTTTCTTCAAGTCCGCTTTTCTGGCTTTGGCATCCTTCTTTTTCTTGACCGCAGCCGCTTTCTCTTCTGCAGTCTTCGGTGGTTTTACGTAAACGTTTTCAGATAGTTCAGCCAACTCAGCGAACTCTTTTCCTTGCGCACTGCCAACTGCGTACTTCTCTTGATACCACGACTTAAACGCACTTGCGTCTATCTTCACGATACAGTTTTTGACAATAGTCTTCGTTCGCACCATCTCATTGTTAGTCGCGTTGTAAAGCACGTCCAAGATCTTTGCCTTCCGTGTGCAGTGCTCGGATGGCCACGAAAAATTCCCCGTGTCGATTCGCAGCGCCCGCATCTTTATGTTGCCGCCTCGCACTCGCATTGGTCGGATTCGCTCCGGCATAAGTTTAGTCATAGCAGCGGGTCTTCCCAACTCAAACTTCCTCTTCTTGCGCCATTTGTTGAATCGACCACCGGTCTTCTTTCGCTTACTAAACTTCGCCTGCGAGATCCCCATAATTCACAACAAGTTAGTAGTTCGAAATCAAACAAACAAACAAACTCAATTGGACGTCATTCTCAAGATCAAGCGATCTGAAAAATAAAAGACGTTCAACAAACTGTTTTACGATGGCTACTTCTTAACCTTCGCCACAAAGTGAGCCTGTATTCAGCCTCACATGATCTGCGTTTGAAGGCTCCTCCTTCACCTTCACCGCAAGGTGAGCCTGTATTAATTTAAGAAAAGTGTCTTATAAATCAATTCCACTTCATTGATAATAATCACAAAATTAAAAACAAAAACAACAACACTCATCGATAACGAACCACTTCATTATTTGGAGATAAAACTCAAATAACTAGCTGCACTTGGACGCTTTCACTCACTACAAATCAAAAATGTTCATTTGTGCTTTTTTACAATTACTTAATTCAATTTCATTTCATGTTGGTCTCACTTCAATGAAAAACTTGATGCAAGTTGAGATTACAGCACAGATGACAATTTGGTAGACACTTGCATGATGTGAGTGAGTTGCCGATCATACATCTCTTCAACTTGTGTCTCCAGGTATTCGCCAGACAACACCGAAGGCCTCTGAGCAGCATCTGTGTCCATGTTTTCGTCATAATCTGCAGCTGCTTCTTCTTTTAGCTGGAGAGCACTCAGCTTTGTTTTTGGTTGCTAGAAAAAAAAGATTTTTTTTCCGCATTGATTCACACAAAATATAGCCAACAAAAAGTTGGAAAAGAGTTAATGAACACATGGACACAGAAAAAATATATTGATACACAAGAAAAAGGAAAACCAAGGAAAATATACAACGAAGCGAAAAAGGTATTAAATGACAGGAGTCACCCGAAAACACTTGCATCTAAAATGAAAATTGCTAACAGAACAAGAAAATTCCCCAATGTGACAACTAAGCCGACAAAACATCAGCAGACAAACGAAAGTCCGACAATTCAAATTTTCCCGAAAAAAATTATTTTATACTGAAAAAAGGTCCTGCGTTACCTCTATGCCAAGTTGGGAAAAAGTCTTGAATTTGCGAAGGTTCATTAATAAAGCAACTTCACAATTTCTTAGTAAAGTGATATAAAATTTTTTACGGGAAATGAAGTGTAATCTCGCTAATGAAATTAATCCAAATGGAGAAAACTGGTTCAAAAGGCAATTTTTTTTTATTCCGCTGGAAAGCCTGAAAATTGCTGTTTGAGAAAAACAATGAATGATTATTTGAAAAAAACCAAACCGACGGAACACCAGTCGAAACTATGAAGATAAAAAAAATTGAAAGCATTCATAAAAGTTAAACAAAAAACATGGAGTTAATTCACCAATTACCCACGACTAGAAAGCTGTTTTCAAGATATTGCACAGGTATAACATACTGAGCGCTTTTTGGTCGGCAGTTAACGAACGATGCATATTTCTGGCTTTCGGTCGAAATTCTGTCAGTTTTGTTGTCACAAATTTTTTCCTCAAACCTGCCTAATAGACGGAATAGAGCTAATGCACAAAAGTATCAGCTATTTTTCACACAGTAAAAGTGTTGCAAACAACAATGATTGCCGGTTGCTGTGCACGAAGCACAGAATTTTCCGACCAAAAAACCAAAAAAAAAAAATTTTTTTCAAGTCAATTCGTTTTTTGTGCGTGGTGTGACGAGAGTATTTAAACCAAAAGACTACAGTTTAGACAATTCCGATATTTACAGCAAAATAGGTATATTTTGGAAAACAGTTTTCTGCGAAACATGACTAGTAAAAAAAAACAATTAAAAAATCAAAACTTCTGAACTTTTGTAGTTTTATTCCCAAAATGGCGCGAAAAAAATATTTCGAAAAACTTATTTTACTAGCTTCTTCAGGACTTCTTCGTACACTTTATGGCTTATTTACTACTGAATTGTGACTTTCTTTCTATAATAAGCCTCGCTGGAAATAAGACGAAAAATCAAAAATTTTATATTTTCTCGACACTGGGAAGATTTTTGGAACTACGACTGGAAGGGCTTTAATATGATATACTACTCAACCCACTAAGTATTTGTGGTACCTGATTTTGCATGAAAACAAAAAAGTTTTAAAAAAAGTAAAACACCCGAATACAAAGTTCCTTTCCATTTTCAGTTTCATAGAATTCGCTGGAAATTTTGTCCAGAAAATTTTGATTTGACTTGTAACCGCACGAAAAAACTCCAGGCTAAAAAAATCTTGTAAAATCTGGCAAAAAAATTACAGAAGCCGACACCACATTAAATTAACTCAAGGCTGTGCACGTTCGACAGAAAATTTGGACATAAAAACCCGCGCGCTATTAAGCCGACAAAAATTAAAACGAAAGCCAGAAGCCAAAACAGAACATCATTCCGTTATTTTCTAACAAAAAAATATTAGTTTTTGTTAAATAAGGTTTTAAAAGACTTCGGTCGAGCATTTCAAGAGAAACAACATATTGGTAACAACTTCATTACAAATTAAGACCATACACATACCTGAAGAAACACCTGATAAAAATTTCATTTGCAGTTGCATTATTTTATTTGCCAAGTTATTTGCAGTGTGATTCCGGCTGTGATTCAAATCGCATATCTATTTCGATAAAAGCAGTAAGAGTACATCTATATGCTAACTTGCCAAACCCTAATGCCAAATATAATTTCGCTTGGTATTTGATAGGATAATTCTCCTGCCATTTCTTAAATAGATCAGAAGGTGAACTTAAAAAGCAAAACTAAAAAGGAAGGAAAATTGTTATTGCAGTTCGAATTACGACAAAGAGGGCTTTAAGATGCTCCAGCAGTTGTTGGTTTATTTTCTACCAAACAAAACAACATCATGATACATCTCTCGACCCCATTCGATGTTTTTTTGAGGTACCCGACTTCGCATATAAAAAAATTTCACCTGATTCCAAAGTAACTCCCACTTTAGTTGGTCGCAACAATTAAAATATTACTAAATAACGGGCCTAAAGCTGCTAAAATATCTTACTTAATCGCGGTAAAAACCTGTAGACTGATAATTAAATTTAACTTTCATTATTGTCATTATAACTGCTAGTTCAATTATTCGACGCTCGGTTGAATCATAACATAGCGCCCTTAAGATAACATAACTAAGTAGTAAACCTTACCTCCAGCGACTTCCTGATACGATCTCTCAGACTTTTCCTGTACTTTTGCATCGCTTTCTTCTCCTTTCCGTTCAAAAAGTAAAACTCCAAAATGCTATAAACATGCTTGAACTGCTTCTAAAATGAAATGAAATATATATTTTCATCAGAGAATGTGGAATTTCTTTGTTTAAATAAGCTAACTAGCATTAATTTTGAAGATCACACCTTATTTATCTTGGTTGCTGTTTGGCACTGCAGTATCAACTGTTTAGACAGAGGTTTCATTTTTCCCGGGGACTCCATAATCGCGGGGAAGTTTTGGACAATATATTGACAATCCACTGAGTCCCGCATGGACACAAAGTCTTCGGAAGGATCCTCAACTATAATTCGAACTAATTGTTTGTTTTTGACCAGACGCAACAAATCATTCGGCCTACTATTGGAAACTTTTTTTTGCTCCGACCACTCTAGAAGAATGGATACGAACTTTGGATTAGGTCGTTTTTTTAAAATATTTTTTCATCCAATTTTGACTACATCAAGGAAGGCTCGTAGATGGGCTATTGAGGTACCATATTAAAACCCTATTGGCCGTGAAAACAAATTTAAAAAATCAAAAGTTGTCTGTCCCAAGAATTAATGGTGCGAATATATTCCATTTTCAGACTAAATTAGACAATAATTGCTGTAGGGTGACCTTACAACTTTTACTTTCGATAATTTTAAAGCTGTGCATAAAAACTCTAAGTATAGTTGCCGTTATTTCTGACGTTTTCCGCCTAATTCAATCGCATTTTCCAGATTAATTTTCCTGTTTTTTTTTAACTGGAAAAAGCGGGCTGTTTTTTTTACGACCACAAAAAGACCAAACACATAGTGCTAAAAACAATTTGGTCGGAGTATTCTGTGCTACTTGCAGAGCCACCAGCTATCTAACTTCTTTGGAAATTTTTATAACAATCATGTATTTCTATCGATTAAAAGCTACATTTTATCATAGAAGCGAAATGAAGCTTCGCACCAAACGAGATAAAAATACATGCTATGTGAAACAAAAATATATTAAAATAACTTAAACGAATATTTCCCTTTTTTAAAAACTGAATTAGAAAAAAAAAAACCTATTGACAAACACAGGAGGAATCATTAGCACTAAACAACGGATAACTCGGATCAGGCTGCTTTCTTATCACACAGAGGAAACTGAAAAGTGGAAGTCCGAGAGGAAAAAACACAAAATTATGACTGAAGCTAAATTTCCTGAACCCAATTACCTGCACAATTACACGGTGACCTTCAGTTAAAGCAGAAATTATACTTACCAAAAGATAATGCCATTTTGCCGAAATTAGCCGGCAAAATTAAACAGAAAAATGGTAGTCCGATAATAATTTTTTTCGAAACAGCAGAACAATTTTCAATGTAAGATGTAAGAATGACTAGAATACCAAAACTTTGTCCTCTCAAGCATATGGATTACCTGCACGCCAACCGTGCTAAATTAGTAGCTGGAACTTGATGTCTAATATACAACAGAAGCGTAGCTCCGCATCTCTTGCAATACAACGCAAGCGTTGCAATTCAATTGACGAATAAAAAATGAGAAAAATTATGAAGTCGAAAAAAGCTCAAAAAATGATTTTTTTTTTGGAAAAAATGAAAAACTCAATTTCAGAAAATCAGTCGAAACAGCTAGTCGGAACATAGTGGAAACCCAGCATTATGTAACCTTTTAGTGCTTACCAAGTAACCACTTAGCCGACAATACGTGGGTAGACGCCAATTTCAGCCGAAAAGAAAAATAAACGCTTTAAGAAATTGTTGTCATAAAAATTTGAGCGATTAAATTTTAAATATTTTTACACTGCAAACGACCAGGATTCCTTAAAAACAATAATACATTGCTGCCCTTCGAACGACACAAAAATCTGTTTGTAAATTTACTAGCCGACTTTGTATATTATCTTTTTTTGCTTAAATGGTGTATTTCAGCCTGAATGGTTTCACTTTATAAAACAAACTAAAACCCGAATAGCTTTCAATTAGGCCGAATAGCTTTCAAGCAAAAAAAAGTCATGACAAGAAAATTTACAAACTAAGCCGACAAAACATTAGCAGAAATACAAATGCTCGAGAAGTCAACTTTCCGGGAACAAGGTATGACAGGGACTCGAACCCTATTACCTTAGAGGTGAAAGGGAACCGCATTACAAGACCAAAAGTCTAGAAGATGTAAAGTTTCAACAATGAAGCAAGTTCAATTTCATACGCAAGTTCAAAGTTCAGATTTTTAAGAAAAGCTGTTATGGTTAAAAAAAGTCGAGTTGACAATTACAAGACCCTTAATCTTGCACTAGCAAAAGCACGACAAAAAGCAGCTCTAAAATTGCAATAGGAAAAACTAGAAGTAAGCCTTGAATTGGTTAAAATTTGGCTACGTCTCGGATTCGAACTTATGACCTAGAGACTATCAGTCTCACACACTAACCACTAAGCCAAGGATGCTTCATTTATGCCAAACACTAGCCACAAACAAAGGAGAGAACAGGTGCTATGAAAATTCCAATACTAAAAACCGTGATTATAGCAAAAAAGCTACCAAATAAAGGAACACTTTTACTCAACACTTTTATTCGCGAATTAGATTATCAAAATAAAAAGTTCGTTCTAATAAAAACTCGCTAGTTTAAAAAAAACGGATGAAACTGCGATCAAAGCTGTCAACGGAGATAATTCCTGGTCAGTTTATACTTCTGACCATTTTGTCTTTGGGTGTCTTTTACTTTAACTTTACTTTTTTCCGACGCAAAATCATGTACCACAAACAATCATCCAAATGAGCTGAATGATAGATCAATCTTGATTCCGTCAATATTTAAAAAACGTTTTATTAGGGTCAAGAAAACCAGTTTGAAACTTTGCTCTTTTGTCTATTTTCAAATGAGTAAGGCGAGAGGATAGGTGATCTCATATAATCTTTTACAGATAGGCGAAGTTGCACTTCGCATACACAAACAAAAATATGACCAATAACGCTACTGGGAAAAATGAATGAGTAAAACTTTGAGTCTGTATAATTTCTTAAGTGACGCACGCCAATTGTGAGTCTACATAAATGCTAAGTGACGCAAGCCAATAATGACGCATTGGCAGTACCAGTAATTTTGATAGTACAAGTCATTGGCAGTACCAGTCATTTACCAACTAATATGCCTCAAATTGTAGAGCGGACGCATTTTAACCAGTATACAAAAAGTTCATTAAAAACATCGGATATTATCCGTCAAGACAAGATTAATGTGCATAAGATCCGAGACAAATTATATTACAAATAGCACTTTAGCTTAAAGGTATCATGGATATGTAGCGCAGAGGTAGGGAAGGAGACACGCAACAAAATAAGCGGGTTCAAAACTGGGCAGGAGCGTATGAGCTGGTCTTTGATCTTATGCACATACTGCAAAAAAACACTCAAAATGAATACTAATACTTGCGAGTTAGATTGGAAAAAAAAGAGTTCATGCTATCGTATCACACAAGCTTTACTAGTGTAAAAATTGAGATCTAGCTTCCTCATTCCAAAAGTTTATCAAAACGATTTTTTTTTGTAAACAGTTATGTAATTTTTTCAATCTCAACAAGATTTAGCTCGTGGGGTTGTTTTTTTTTGCATAGTTTTTGAAGTTGAAACATTTAGCGCTAATTGCACAGCCACCTCCAGTTTTATTCCAACACTTAATTTTTCGAGTTTAAATGGGTGAAATCCGGGCAGAAGACTGCTAAATCATGAGATTTATTTCACTCATTGACGGAACTGAATTTTTTATCCCACACTTTTGGTATAGAAAAACCGCATATTCAGGTCTTGCTGGTACAATCAAGACAGTCATAGGCATTTTGATGCTTTTTCATTTGACTTGAGCTATCGTAGAGGTATCATTTCCATTGAGTTCATAGAAACCAATACAGAGAAACAGAGAACATTGCAAAGTTTTAACTACAAAAAAATAGCATGCAATTAACAAAAATAAAAATAAATAACGTTTTTTTTTAAATTTTTTTTTGGCTCTGCTCCATTTCTCCTACTTTTTAAATCAATAGTTTTTATGATTTTTTTGTGTAAATGGGCATTGTTACGAGAAGTGTTGTCTGAAAATGAAGAACGATATAGCGCGGACGCATTTAAACTGGTATACGAAAAAGTTCATTAAAAACATCGTTCCCTATCTCTATGCTACAAATCCATGATACTTTGAAGCTAAAGTGCGATTTGTAATATAATAGTCTGTGTTAATATCCTTAGCATTGGCTGTACTTATTAGCTGGTTATAGATCTTATTGCATATGCTGCAAAAAAAGAACACTTTCAAAATGAACACTAATATTTGCTTTGCAATTTTTATTTACTACAGGTAACTAGTTTTCGGAGATTTTTTAGCGCTTTCTTGGCGATAGAAAATTTTGCTAAGGAAAAAACTTATTATAAAACTTTTTTGTTATTTCCTTTTCGAAGACAACTGTAGCCAATTAGGCCTAACTTACTAATCATTGAAGCTGTCGTCTAGATCTTTTCATCACACCACGCACAAAAAAAAAACAAAAAAAAATTGTTTTCTATTTTCAGTTTTTTTTTTTCAGTGAATTGGGTCGGAACTTTCAAGGCTATTTGCACAGCAACCGGCTATCCTTGTGTCCAATTACCATTGATCTGGTCAACAATTTACCGCTGCTAATTGCTGCCTGCTGCATATAGTCGCACTCTAAAGCTCGTCGTTTGTTTTTTTTTTTTCACTACAAATATCACTTTCGACGAAATCAGAGCCGGACAAGAAATTAATGCAACATCCTACACAAATTTTTCCAACTAGTGAACCATAATAGAATTATTCGGCAGTTGATATCGACGAACCTGTTATGTCTTGTACTTCGTTCATGGTTTTCAAATCATCGTAAATCATTCGCAACAGCTGCGACCCATGTCCCTTTCTCAAATACGGAGGCAAAATTAGGAACTGGCTAAAACAATTTTAACTGATCTTTCTGTTACTTCATTAGCCTACTGATGATTTTTGAAACATTTTACCTGACTCGAGCCCTCTTTAAATCAGGGTAGCAATAGAAGAGATAGACGGTACAATAGCCAACAAACGCGTATCTAGTGTTTCCGTTGAGAGAGAACTTGTCATATCTAAAATACACAAACTCAGAAGGACGGATACTTATTACACAGAGACGAAGCAAAGTTTCGCATCACTTGCGATACAACACAAACAAAGCATGACAAACAAGCAGACAGAAACTTAGACAAGAGCCGCTAATATAATTTTTTTTGAAAATGTCGAGAAACTAAGTTCGTTTTTTAAAAAAGATACATGATAAATCAGAAAAATGGTAGTTAAATTAGGATAGAAATAAAGCTGTATTAAATCGGGAATTGTTGAGCAGACCCGTTAAGACAAATAAATATAGTTTCATAAAAACTCTAAAAACTCACAAAACAATTAAATATCATGCTACTAAGACGATTAAGTGTAAGCCGAAAAAAAAACCTTTAAGCCGATTAAACAAAAAATATATATCGAACCCGATTTGGGAAAATTAAAACCAAAATAAACATGTAGCGAAGCAGAGCTTGCGATACAATATCAAAAAGAATTGCAGAGGTAGCCGAAAGCCATCAAAATAAATTGAATAGTGCAATAAACCAATAAAGCCATTCAAGTCGAAGAAGTTTTTAACGTGAACTATAAAAAATCTTACTACGAAGTTACCTGCAACATTATAATTTTGGATATAGTACTCTTGAATGTTCAAAAAGCCGACCTATCAAATAAAATGCCCGCGCAAAAAATCGGCCAAAAAAATACGTCCATATATGATAGAGCAAAAATAGATTTCGAAAAAGCGAAAACTTTAACTTTTAGATTTTTTCAAGAGAAATTTTAGCGATTTTTCAGAAACTTATTGTGCCAATACCTCAACTTAGTAACAAGAACTTGTTTTATATAAGTAAAACAAGGAGGCTAAGTAGCTACAAAAATAAGTCCGGAAGAAACAACGAAAAAAAACGTACAAAAGGCCATGCAGTTGAGGAATCATCAATTTCCTTTTTTCCTCAGTAACAGAAACTTTTCGTGGGAAGTTAACGAACTAACAAGTAAAGAATTAAATAAAGAACGAAGTAAAGAATTGAAAGAACACGACAGTAAAGCAGCTTTAAGAAAAGAAATAAGCCTCGAATTAGAAAAACTTTGCTACGTATTAGCTTCGAACATGCAACCTCGAGATTTGGAGTCTCACGCCCTGCCCTTTCGGCCACGAACGCTTAACAATCAGCAAACACTGGTCACAAATAAATCAGCTACAAATGCTAATATATTGCCAATGCAAAAGCAGCAAAAGTAGCACCAAATACAAATAGACTCAATTTTGCATGCAATAATTTGGAATACAACAAACTGACTTCCACACTAACTTAGCATGTAACAAATCCCAAAGCATAAAGCCACATTATGTATAATTATGCATTACAAAAATTTGCGAGATATATTGAGTTAGAACATTTCTGAAACCGAGTTTTCACTAGTGTTATGTTGTTTGAAACAAATCACTTTCTCGGTTTATTTGACGAATTAAAAATGCATCAACTGTGTTAACTTACTAATATTCGAATGTCAAAGCACATGCTATCAAAAAGCGGTAAAAAAGCCACCAATATTTGCGACTTAGGTTGGCAAAAAAAACTCAATTTTCAATCAATTTTAATTTTAAAAAACTGACCAGGAACCAATAGACAAAAACAAGGTAAATAAGCCAATAAATTCAGTTCAACATCCAAAAAGCTGAAAAAAACTATTTCAGAGAAAAAAATCACATTTTAGAACTTGCAAGAAAGCTCACCTAAGTTCGCTAGTGTGAATAGAACGAGAGAAAGCAAAGTTCTAATAAAATGGCAAAAACAGAATGCTGATTTTTTCAAACTACAAAATCTTAAATTAGGAGCAAAGATAAATTTTTTGGAAAATTATTTTCTGATGTGATAGCGATTAGTGATTTGAAAACCCCGAGACTGTTCCTGAAAACCGTGATCGTTGCAAGAAATTTTATCCACAAAGCAGTTAAAGCAATACAGAAAAAAACCACGAAAACTGCGCATAGACCCAAGACTTCAATTATCTCTGCCAAAAAGAATATGGAAAATGGCATGCAACTCAAAAAACATTTTCGAATAAATCTACTTCTGTGAAGGAAAAACACTTTTTTTGATTTGAACCTCGGAAGTTTTTTAAAGTGTTCCTTAGAAGTTAAATTTCAGCTTTGGCAAAAAAACTCAATTTTCAATCAATTTTAATTTTAAAAAACTGACCAGGAACCAATAGACAAAAACATGGTAAATAAGCCAATAAATTCAGTTCAACATCCAAAAAGCTGGAAAAAAAACTATTTCAGAGAAAAAAATCACATTTCAGAACTTGCATACTCCAACTACATAGCAAGGCACATGTAAGATGTAGGTTGTACATAAGTAATTTACCAATTCTAATTTCCTTCGATTTGACCACATTGTGAACAAACTTACTTACGGGAAAAAACTATAGCATCCGGTTGCAATACCCTTGCTTATCGCATGGGTAAAAATAAATATTGAATGGAACGGGTATTTTTAATGTATACATTCTGAACGCAGGTCTGTTGGTTGAAGAAAGTGCAGCTTTAAAAAAAATGATTTTATGGACAAAATCTTTAGAAGAACAAGTCTATGTTCCGAACTGATAACACTGGCTAAACGCGAGCACAATCATCTCATAGGTAAACATACAGTGCACATTAATTAATCGGAAGGAAGAGTACAGATCACACAAACTCTCGCACTGTTTCATGATCTCATCGCAGTATGACATGAAATCCCTACATTTTTACGGTGCTTTATCTGTAAATTTATCTTGGTATGTGTCCACTTTTAAGATTGTACGCCTTTTTAACGTTTGGTATAATTTTAGACTCTGATGATGAATTTGTTATTTTGAAAACGTTTTGACGATTGACTGTTTTTCTCTTGCAAAATTTAAAAAGAAAAATGAAAAATTTCCGCAAAATATCTTTTAACTCAAATACTTCCACCAATCAGGCTTTAGAAATCGCATTGATGATTATAAATGAAAGCAGCACTTTCAACAAGAGTCTGTGCTACGGGAAGTAGGCCGACAAAAAATAAACAGCTGGACGATGATCCAAAAAAGCAAAAGATATCTAGTTTAAAAGAAAAACAGGTCTCGGTCGAACCACAAGCCTTGGTAGTATCAACCGAATGTGTTACCTCTACGTTAGATGCGCTGGGAGGCTGCTATATTTTTGAACTCATTATGAAGTAAGATGAAGCATCTGCGAAATCTTGTCAACCAAGTTGTTTAGGTGAAAAAAAGTCAAGTACCCGTTTGCAACACCATTTATTATCGCGCGGGTGAAGAACAGAAACATAAATACAAACATTGTATAGAACTTCCACTCGGGGTCATCGTCTTCAATGAAACTGGAGCCATCGATGAACCATGTGAGAAATGTCTGCATATCTTTGTGGTAGCTCAAAAACCCAGGAGTAGTGCTATCTGATTTAAATAGGCAGAAACACTTTTCCTTGTGATCTAAAGAAAACTTTAAAAATTATTTTACGAGAGTTAAAATATAGTGAACTTCAGATAAAAGTTTATATTTACCATCATAACGAGAATATTGAGTAAGCAGCATTCCGTGTGGTTTGAAAGCCTCGTCTTTTTTTAGTTCTTTCAAGAAGTCGAATTCCGACGATATGATTCCATTTGTAAAATTCTTCTTCAAGCTCTCTTGAGGGTCATCATCAACCTAGAAAGATGAATTTCTTTTGTAGCAGATACTGGTACGAGAGCATACACGCACCAGCAGATTTAGGTAGGAGGTGCGAAGGGCGGACGCCCCCACCCCTCAGGGATTCGACCCCTGCCGACCAAAAGGTTCCCCCTTTGTACTTTTTTGAGATATCCATTTTTGGCTGACTGCCCCTCAAAATTTTCTAAAAGGCGCCTTTGGCCCAAAAATATACTAATTCTGAGGGGCGAGCACGCACCGAAAAAACGCAATATTTCGGTCAAAATTTTCCAAAAATTGCCTTAAAACGCTTTTTTTTTGCCTATTTTTGGTCAAAATGGGGTCTTTAGAGTGATTTGGGAGAGCTCAGAAAACCAATTTGGTCGACCTAAAAAAAGTCGACAATATTTTCAATTTTTTCTTTTGAAGATCTGCCCACCCCCTCGAAAAACCCTAGATCCGCCCCTGCATACAAAATTGCACATAATCAAGTAAAAATTTAACCTACCTTAGCTTCAATTGACTCCTCAATTCTTCCTGAATAATTAACGCGAATGAAGCATTTGAGAGTTCCGGCTGTGTAGTACATGTCTATTGCCAGGTCCTTGTATCCAAAAATTGTCTCACTGGCAACATAGTAAAAAAACTTAAAATCATAGAGGTCAAAGCAACTATTGCTCAGAACAAGGCTGTGTACTAACTCCTCTCCAAATATCTGATGAGCAAACTGTGGTTTAAACGTTACGCGATCATTTTCAAAGTCTTCGATTGAGTGAACTAAATAGGAACATGATTCTAAACCAGTCAATAAAAAGTAGTAAGTTTAACTAAGAAAACGTGTTGTCGACCGCTAACCATAATGAAAAGTTATGCACTCAAGTGCTTCACTTTTGAAGGCCTCAACTTGTCCTGAAAAAGCTTGAACCATATCTATCTAAAAAGATACCGAAACTTTCTCATAAAATCAGTAGAAGGAAAGTATTATCATAGTAACGGAGGTTACAGTCAGGAGTCGCTTCATCACATTCATTACGAGGCCAAACTGTGCATTGTAAGCATATTCCGCAACAAGGACGCTCCCTTTGTTCTTTACTTTCCTTTGATCGTTCCGACAAAATTTTCACATGTTTAAAGACTTGTCTCTGGCATCCAGAAACATACAGACACAAAATTGTGTGACATTCGACCAGAATGTGAAAAATGCAATCTCTGCAGAATTCGAATTTTTAGCAGCGAGCCTTCCGGATTGATGATTATTAAGAATTAAGAACGTTATTGGAACGATTGGCCAAACGGTGAGGGCCAGAATATTCTGGTATTATAAAATTTTAAAAATTCGAAGTGATGACGTAACATTTCTGTGTGCCAGTCGGTCATGTCTGGAGGTTTGACCTTGAGAAACACGTAATTTTGGTGTGAAGTTTTAATTTTAAAAATTTCGAATGGAGCCTGTCATGCTGGGTTTTCTCGAACCAACTGAAAACGCAAAAATCAAAAATCAGAACGTCCGAATTAACAATTGCGGGAAACTACTCAAGAAAAAGGCAGGAAATTGCTATTCGCAATTTCTCGATACGAAATAATCAGAGAGTAGAGCTGTCTTATCCTGAAAACAGGAGAATAGAATACAGACTTGAGAAAGGACGACTATTCGAACGGAAAGGAGTGAACATTCAATGGAAGAGTGGACAACTCGAGTGTCCCAATGGTTCATTCAGAAACTTTGATTCTTGAGACAGAACTTACTTCTGTTGTTAAAACTAATTAGCATCAAACTTGTTCAGTTATATTATTAGTTCTCAAGCTGCTTATCTTTTAGTTATTCCTCATACTCAAGTGCATCGACATGTGAGTTCTCAATTTAAATTTCTCGAGTGTATTTTATGATAGTTATGTTGAGATAAGGCGAGTTTCAGGTTGATCCATCTGAAATGGATCAAAGTTCCACTGTCCAATAAGAAGTAACTAAGCGGATTGTTTCGACCCGGTTTTTAACGGCGTTCATGTATTTTGGGTATTTCGAGACTTAAGTATGGGGACGTTTTTATTTCTAGAGTGGGGGGGGGGTATTTTGGTAGTGGCCTTTAAGCTGTAACGGGTTCCAGTCTCATGTCGCAAGCGAACCGAATTGGCTCCGACCGTTCTTGAGGTAGAAAAACACAAGAGATAGTGTCCCTGACTCTTGAGCCAATGGTTATAGGGCCTATTTTTCTTAAGCCTCATGTGTGACTACAGTAGACGAATGTTACACTGAGAAACGTCAGAAACGGCCATTTTGGCAAAGAAATATAAGAAAAACACAACAACATTAGTTGCGCGGATGAGAAGTACGAAAATTGTGAGAAAAAACAATAGCCGATTGCAGAAATAGCAGTGAACACTCCGAGTTGCAACCATTGTGTCGCTACAATAGTTGCAGGGCCGTTGCAGACAACGGTGAAGGGTGGAGGACAGCCTTCCGGATTAAGAGGAAGTCAAGATTAGCGAGCTTGATTCAGTGGATTCAAGAATCCGGAAGGGTTTCGGGACTGAAACTTTTAGCCTGTTATATAGACTTTTAGCTTCTTGTCATGTCCTGATTTGAATTTAATTAACATCTGGATTCATTTTGATAAGGATGAGAAGCTAGGAGTTGGGGGAAAGGGTTGATCCATCTTCGATGGAGATGATGATTTTTATCTACTGAACAAAAACAATAGTAATATAATCAATAGTAGTAGCCCTGTTTTTTGGAGTGACCTCTTGGTCTGGGGATACTGAAACCCAGACATGAGCTCACTATTTCTGCATGTAATCTAGTTAATTTGAGTGTTTTGACCGAAGCCGGAAGCAGTAACGTTTTTGTCGACCCGATGTTAGAAAAGACCACCGAAAGTACTGGCTTGGTAGAGACGGTGAAAAGCATGCAAAGCTCTGTTTAGACGTTAGCCAGTCGTCTTAAGACTTAGTTTTCTTTTCCGTCGATATGTATCTTCCGGGCGAATTTTACATAGATGTTTTTATGGCGCTCCTGGGTGTTATTCTTTTTAACATCATGACCAGCAGAACCGTTAACGAGCACTCCGCGCCGAGCGGATGCTCACATTAACGCCCTTAATAGGCCTAAACCGCCGGGGCGGAAGGGTAGTTCGGAACGCGGAAGCCTTCCGGATTACCGTGAATAGCTTTTAAACTTAGTTAAGACCGAAAATTCACGAACCAGGAAGGGTGGGGGGATTCGCGGTCCCGTCATTTCCTGAATGGTTTGTGACCAAAAACACTTAAAGATATATATAAAACCAAACAAAAATTAGTATAGTACCCAAGAAAAACAAAAAACATAAAAAAAACATACGAAAAAACCAAAAACAGTAAAAAAGTATAAAATCAGTAGAAATCATCACTCCAGACAAGATGTGATCCGACCCCCCCGTTTGTTGTTGATAGATATATTGTTGTTACAGGCATTTATATCAGTCAAGATTGTTGTGATCAGTTTTGTAGCCCGTTTGTGAGGCTTGTACTGTAGGATTATTTGAGCATTTAAGCACGTTAATGATAAATTGCGCTCAATCCGGAAGGGTCAGCTGATTTGCGCTCAATTCGGAAGGGTCTTGGGAGAAGACTGATCGGGCAAGCAGTACAAGGAGCAACAAGAAGGGGCTCAACGACAACAACAATCGACTGTTGGGTATCGTTAGCAAGTTTTGTGTCCCTTTTGGTACAAAAATTAAGATAGTAATCTGTGGGGGGCTCGACAGTGCTGCACTGTAGTGACCCTTCACCGAACTGCGAATATCCGAGTTAAGCACCTTAATTCGGATATTAAACAAACCCGGAGGGGTATAGTATTACTATTATTATTACTTATAGAGCCTATATTAATAGTCTTTTATCGTTTTTCAGTGAAAAACAACGAAAACAGACCGGTTTTTAGGGTCAAAATAGCGATATTTTGATCCCCCCACAAGTCGCGATTTTTGAAATATCGATATTTTTTGAAACGGAAAAAAGCGCTAAGTTAGTGTGTTACATCGTAACTGCACTACCATAATAGATAGAACCGGTTAAGTTTAGTTCGGAAGTGGTTGGAACTAATTTGGAACAAAAAACCAAATTTTCGTGATTTTTGAGAAAACGAAACACTATAAATTTAGAAAACTTTTTGAAATTTTTGAGTTACGACAGTAAAAATAGTTGTTCGGACAACGTCTACTAGTGAATCTACAAGTTTTAAAACCCGCTACCCGAAAGCCTTCCGGGTTGCAGAGAAATCGAACTTAACGTGTTTGATTTGGTGGATTCATCAATCCGGAGGGGTACAGGTAGTATAGTTTTTCTCAAATTTTTTCAACTAAAGCGTTTTAGATCGGGTGTTTTGCATTGAACTAGAAGAGTATAGGCCTTTTGAGCTCGGGTCAATAATTTTTAGGACGAAAGGACCAGATTTGCGGAAAAAGTTAGGCGGAACCTATAAGAGAGAAAATTTTTGAGTTTAGAAGAAAGACGTTTTGGTTAATAACTTTGGAACTACTGGGCATATCGAGTTGATCTTAGTACCAATAGATCAGAAATTAGCTGAGCTTACTGATAGAGACAAAAGTTTTTCGGAAAAATAAGCGTGAAAATTTTTTTGAGATTGTTTTTAGCAAATTCACGTTTACAAGGTAGACCCTTCACGTTTTATAAATTTCTTTTAGAAAAGCCCTTATACCCCTACTAAAAGGTGATAGCGGTTGAATAAAGTAACTTTAGGCTGTGCTAGACGAAAAGGGAAGGCTAAAGGCACAGCAAAACCTTAATCGTGCCGAAGTTAGGCGAGCGATAAGACCCTTCACCGTTAGTGTGAATTGTCAAATAAGAGGCTTAACTTCAATCCGAAAGGGTCTAGGAAAGTAGCACATACCCTTCCTAGTTAATTGAAAGAGCAAAATTGCATCGGAGAACGTATCCGGAGGGGTATAGGTTGAAAGAAGGTAAACTCCGAAAAGCTACTTTTACAAAACCGGAGGTCTCCCAATCCGGAGGGGTCAAAGGTTTTTCAAGTTAGGAGGGGTCCGAATCCGGAGGGGTCTTATAGTTGCTAATTCGGAGGGGTCCAAATCCGGAGGGGTCTTGTATTAACTAACTCAGAGGGGTCCCAATCCGGAGGGGTCTAGATTCTGCCAGTTCGGAAGGGTCCTATTTGTGCCAACCCGGAGGGGTATTATTTTATTAAAGGACTTAGGTAGACGAAAGAAAGACTAAAAAGTGAGAGGTATCAGGTTAGTAGCACACAGGCTAGGTATCAGTGACTGCACTGGTAACTTGCCTTCCAATAAGAACCAGACCAAAACAAAACAGGTCCGAACTCGGATATTCGCGACACTAAGTCTAAATTAAAAAGTGCGTGATTCATTGGTGTGGATTGTAACATAATACGTTTTTGGGAAAAGTGACTGCCCTGAGGATTTTAGTAGGCCTAGCTCGGGCAGTCCAAAGGCAGATAGGTAACATAGTACTCGGTGGGTGCAATAGACGCCCACTTGAGAAAATTACTGCCTTCAAAGTTTTGTCTGTTTGGTGCAGCACCGAGCAGGGAAAGCTTTTTCTTTAAAAGACAGGTTCGACTATTGTACTGCGACAGACTAAGAGCACATTACACGTACGTTTTTTTTCACAGAGGTATTCAAAGTCTGACATTAAATATATATTTTGTTTTTTGATTTTAAATCAACATAAACTGTGCTTGATTGGGTAGTGAGTACACTATCTTTTAAATTGACTGATAACATCATATTGTGCTAGTTTTCAAATCTTACCACCTATAATCGGTTAGTGTGAATAAATTTTATACAAACTGTACTCTGATAACATACAGGGATTCGTGGTCACTATTTAATAGAATCTTGTGAAAATTATTGTGTTGTGACATTATTATTGTTTATAAAACTATAAGGTCTCTAGCAATCGAGTTAAGTATAGGCATTAAAAAGTGACAAATAGAGAATGAGTCTAGACAAGTCAAGGATACCAAAACGAGGTAATAGCTCTAGGAAATTTATACCTGAAAAGCAAAGAAAAACGATGACCGATCCTTTTGTGGATTGGATCAAGCGATCCCGGTCCGACAAAGGGGAGACGGTTTCAGGCAGAATGGTTGAAACGAGAAGTCAGAAGACCCCAGAAGAGCGAAAAGAACTGTTAGAAGTGGAGGTCAATACGGACCATACCATGAACGACAACCAGGAAGTAAATGGACTGGAAGGGAGAGGCAGAAGGCTGGCGAGTGAATCTACTCCGGTAGAACAAGGCCATGATTTTGCCACTTCCACCGGGACATTGGATCGAGAAGAGATGTCGGAACTGTCCGACATCTCAACTGAAGTAGCGACAACGAGAAGATCTCTGACAGACAACACTATGATGGCAGGTGGAACTGGGAAACAAACAAAGTCATCATCGTTCTCCGAAAGAATGAAGAACACCTTCGGAAACATCTTTCCATTCACCATGGGAGGAGGCGCAGGGAACGAAGTTGAATCACAGGAGGAAGAGGATGAAGAGGAGCAAGGGGACTTTGGATCTCAGGTCAGCATGAATAGTTCGATCCAGGAGAACGAGGCATACGTCGGAAGAGAGACTGGAACCATGGACAAATTTGGTGTAGTGACAACGATAAGCAAAGAGGCAAACACACCGGGCCAGTCAAGAGACTTCGCGATTATGACAAATTCAGAGCTGCAAGCTGGGGAGAGTAGAAATAGAGAGCTGGGCAACGCATTGGCGGATCCTGAGGTAGATAATGAAAAGACGTCGAGGCAGAGAGTCAAGGCCCGGATCTCGACCAGCACGAAGCTACCTGGGACCGACAGGGTTACACCGCCACTAGTAACGCCACTCGTGGATAACGGGGCAGCACTAGAAGAAGCTTTAAACAACATAGTGGACAGTTTAGGAGAACAAAATGAACAGATGTCAATAAGGATGAGTGAACTAGAAAGAGCAGTTCACATTGAAAGAGAAAGTCTGCGGGAGGAAATAAACCGCAATAGACAAGAAGTTGGCAGGAGCGAAAAACGCTTGAAAGAAAGAACGGACGAGCATATGGCAAAGAACTTGTCGCGAATGACAAGAGAGGCGGAACAGCGAGAGTTACGCTTAAGAGACGACATGGAGAAGTTAAGAATTCAGCAAGAGCAGTCTCGTGGGACTCTTGACACAAAGATAAACGCAAAGATGGAGAGGCGAACTCAGGCTATCATGGATAGGTTGGACGGGCTACTAAGCAACAAGAGTGGACCAAAAGAAGGAGAACCGAACTCGGGCGGTCCCAGCAGGGAACCGAGGGTGAACTTCAATGAACATCCAAAGAGGAAGACGTATGGATCCACTAGAGGCAGGGGCAGTTCATCAGGCTATGTCACAAGGGGTATTGGAGCATGGGGCCCGAACAGTAGAGCAAGTTCAACGGGGAACAGACAGACCTCTAACGAACGACCAACGCAAGGCACACATGCGACTGGGAGAAGTGATTCCGGCAACAGGGGGTATGCAAGCCCGAGGAGGAGTCATGTGGAGCGATTCGGATTGCAGGGATGCACCGCATACAGAGCCTTTGACGAGGTGTGAGGACACTCAGGCGGGACACTCAAGGGATGCTACGGCAATGGCCTCAGCATTTATTGAAAGAGAAAGTCTGCGGGAGGAAATAAACCGCAATAGACAAGAAGTTGGCAGGAGCGAAAAACGCTTGAAAGAAAGAACGGACGAGCATATGGCGAAGAACTTGTCGCGAATGACAAGAGAGGCGGAACAGCGAGAGTTACGCTTAAGAGACGACATGGAGAAGTTAAGAATTCAGCAAGAGCAGTCTCGTGGGACTCTTGACACAAAGATAGACGCAATGATGGAGAGGCGAACTCAGGCTATCATGGATAGGTTGGACGGGCTACTAAGCAGCAAGAGTGGACCAAAAGAAGGGGAACCGAACTCGGGAGGTCCCAGCAGGGAGCCGAAGGTGAACTTCAACGACCATCAAAAGAGGAGGACATATGGATCCACTAGAGGCAGGGGCAGTTCATCAGGCTATGCCACAAGGTATAATAGAACATGGGGCCCGAACAGTAGAGCAAGTTCAAAGGGGAACAGACAGACCTCTAATGAACGATCAACGCAAGGGACACATGCGACTGGGAGAAGTAATTCCGGTAACAGAGGGCATGCAAGCCCGGGGAGGAGTCATGTGGGCCAAGGGGGAAACACTCACGGCGATTCGGATTGCAGCGATGCACCGCATACAGAGCCTTTGACAAGGTGTGAGGACACTCAGGCGGGACACTCAAGGGATGCTACGGCAATGGCCACAGCCTTTGAACCCCTAAACAGGTCTTTGGAGACATTCCTTACAAGGTTATCCAGAACCAATGAACGCAGTGAGAAGTCCAGAAGAGTCTTTAAGAAACCAAGATGCTATAAAGACGAATCTGATGGCTGTATTGATACCTGGATAGAGGTAATGAAACCGCATTTCGAGGAACATGACTTGTCGGAAAGACAGGAATGCAGTGCGCTCACCAGTAACTTGGAAGGGACAGCCCTGAACTGTGTCATGGCCAAGAAGCAATATCAGCGTGACACAGCTGAAAAAATCTTCGAAATCTTGTTAAACCGTTTTGGATCAGGGGTGCAGGGGCACCAGGCGATGATGCGATTCGAGAAACGGAGGCAACGAGTGGATGAAACGATAGACAAGTTTCTAGATGACTTGGAAATGCTGAGAAGACGCAGCCAACGGATGAGTCAAACCGAAGGATGAACCTGGCAGTAGCCTCAAAATTCATCGATGGTGTGAAGAACGATGAACTTCGGACGATGCTGGCAACGCATTACACACCACTATCAACCAATGCGCCAACACCAGAGGAGTTGAGGCTCAAGTCAAAAGAATATCTTTTGTTGAAACCTCCTTCGAGATCTGGTTATTATAAGAACAATTATGGCAATTTTAACAACGGGCCAGCAAACCAAGGAAACAACTGGTACAAACCGAGGGTTGATATGGACAAGAGACGCTCTTGTGCCAATTGCAGTTCAACGGACCATCATGTGTCAGCATGCCCAACTTACAAACAAGGCATGAAAGCAATAGGCTTTAGCCTCGAGGACGAAGATGCGTCAGAATTGGACCATGAGGTTTTTATGAGAGGAGTAATTGCGAAATTCGGCCCGAGGTGTTTCTTTTGCAACTTGGAAGGTCATTGTAAATCAGATTGTCCGCAATTCTGGGATGCAGTGGCAGACATCGAGCATCCAAGGCATGAAGAAGCTTTGTCAGGAGTGAAAGCCAGCAAGGCTCGCCTGTTGAGTGAAGCGGAGGCACGCAGAAAAGATTAACCTCAAGAGCTGGCGGCAAAGAAAACGCAAGCGGTAACAGAAGAGACACGTGAACCGGAACCAGCAACTGCGGCTGATGACTTCAAGATCGATTATAGGGCAGCCGCGAGGGATGCTCTAAATAGAGTGCAGCAGGAACTGGTGACGAAACAGATCGAACAAAAAATGAAACTTGAACTGGAGAATGAGAAACTACAGGAGCAACTGAATACCTTCGAAGCAACGGAGGTCGAGGAGACTAAGGCACCAAGCAGTTTGAGCATGAAACTTAATGTGATCTCCGGTCAGAGGTTCGGCATGGTGCCACAAGGAAGCAAGATACAGTCCATAATCTCAGTGGCTGGACATCAGGTAATCAGAAATCTGAGTGAACCATCCGAGTTCACTTTGATGCATTTGGACGCATATGCAGATTATCTGAGGCAGGTGGAGCCACGCACTGAGTCGAGAGCTGTGCGAGCACTACTGACAACGGGTGGCCCTCGCATGAAGAAACTTCATGGACGCTACCTGGAGGTCTATGGGCCGTATCAAGTGATGCTGAACGTGGATGGAATCAGTATCTACACTAGGACTTATGTAACAACAGATAATGACCAAATGGGGCAGATCTATTTGGGTGAGGAGGAACTCAAAGTCCGCAGGATAGGCCATGACGCCATGATGGAACAAGATGCACTACACATTGGATATGAAGCAGATGTGACCGCACATCTGCTCGACACCAACGGAACGAAAATCGGAGTTACAGGGCTTCTGGACACAGGAGCGGTAGTGAGTGTGATGCCGATAAAAACTTGGGAAAGAATGGGCTTCACGAGGGAAGATCTAATTCCAACGAATCTCCGACTGGCCGCCGCCAATCGGGGAGCCATTTACGTAGCCGGAAGAACACCAACAACGGTCCTCCACATGGGAGGACGGGATCTTTGGATGAGCTTCCTGGTGGTAGAGAATTTGGACGACGCCGACCAATTCATGTTGCGCAGAGATTTTGCCAGGAATTTTGACTTGATGATTGACTTGAACAACGGTAAGATACGGATTAGAAACCCGGACCGGAAGTATGTTAAGAAACCAATTAATAGGATAATAGCAGACGAAAACAAGGTACCAATTTTTTTAGATAGAAAAGTAAAACTACAGCCAGGACAAGCTGAAGTGGCAATTTTTAGAATGAGAAATTTAAACTCGTTAAGCGATAGTAAACAGGTTTGTTTAGTACCGAATCCAAATAGTCAGAGTTCGGTGATTTTAGGCCTGAGGCTTCTCGGTAACGCGAAACGGACTGTGTGTCAGTGGGTTATTGAACACACTGGACACCACGGTTTCAATCCAGCGTGGAAAGAAGCTTGGTTACGCTTTGCCGATGAGGACCGACTATGAAGAGATACAAAACTTGAGGAAACATAGTGTGAAAGACTGTCCTTATCATGCCAATAAAGATAAAATTTTAAAGAGGATTAATGAATTAAAATCTATTCATAAATTGTTTTCAATGAAACCCGAAACGGACGACGGCTTATCAAGCTGCTCGAATTTTCCGGAACGCCCCTCGTCATATGAACTAGAATCTGACAAACCGGTTTTGCAGAGATAGAACATTTAAAAGGGAAAATAGGTGAGGGAGATTTCGAAAAATTGCGGGACCTCCTAAATCGGAACGCAGATATATTTTCAAAACATGAGGCGGATATCGGTTGCTGTAATTTCGTCGAACACGAGATCGAACTTGAAGAGGGCGCCGTTCCCCATAGGGAAGGCGCAAGACGAATGACGCCACACAAGTCGGAAGCGTGCCGAGAGGAAATAGAAATGTTGCTTGAATACGACATGATAGAACCCTCGAAATCGCCACGGGCTTGCGGGGTAGTAATGGCGAAAAAGAAAGGGGGCAGCTTAGGTTTTGTTGCGACTTTTGTTACTTGAACGCGGTAACAATAAAAGATGCGTACCCGATACCGCGAATAGACGAGAGCCTCTCTACGCTTGGTGATGCCAAGTTCTTCACCACCTTGGACTTGTGTTCTGCCTTCTGGCAGGTCCCTCTGCGGAAGAAGGATAGAAAGAAAACCGGATTCGCGTGCGAATTGGGATTGTACCAGTGGAAGAGGATGCCCTTCGGCTTGTGCAATGCAACGGCCACTTTTCAAAGACTGATGGCTCAGGCTTTGACTAGAGTGACCAAGAAGTACGGGAATCTCGTGATGTGTTACGTGGATGACGTAGTCATAGCGACACCGACCCTGGAAGACCACATTGATAGGCTCGATGAGGTCTTTGGATGCATGAAAAGAGCAGGCTTGAAGTGCAAGCCATCGAAATGTGAAATCTTTAGGGATGCAATCAAGTACCTGGGAAGAATGGTGGACAGGCATGGTGTGAGGCCGGACCCGGAAGCAGTAGAAGCAGTGTTGACATGGAAAGCTCCCAGAACGGACACACAGCTCCTGAGCTTCATAGGATTTGCCAATTACTACCGGGAGTTCATAAAAGGATATGCGGACAAGGTGTATCCGATGCAGAAGCTGATGCGCAACAAAGGGAAGAAGTTCGAATGGAACGATGAGGCACAAGTTGCCTTCGAGAACATAAAGCGAGACATGCCTACAGAAAAGGGCATGTATGTTCTTGATACAGACGCATCGGTAGTAGCCATCTCAGGAATATTGCATCAAGAGCAAGAATGGAATGGGAGAACGGTTCTCCGTCCCATTGCATACGGCAGCAAGGTCTTGAGTGACACAGAGATGAAATATGGCGCACCAAAAGCAGAAATTTTTGCAGTAGTCACTTTCGTGGAAAAGCACCGTGCATACTTGGGGAGCGCTCCCTTCAAGTTACGCGTGGACAACAGAGCGTTATCCTGGTTGAAGACCTACTCGATGGATCAGAGTTATATTGGTAAATGGATAGTGAGATTGGATGGCTACCACATGATAATCGAGCACAGGATGCGTGACAAACACCAGAATGCTGACAGCCTCAGTAAAAAAACTGAGTTCTATGAAAGATTGGAGCAGAAGCAAGCCAATAAAGCAGAAATAAAGGAGGGATTCTCGTTTCTGGACAAAGAAACTTATAAAGCGCTTCCCTTA
The DNA here is from genome assembly GCF_963678635.1 of Symsagittifera roscoffensis. Lineage (NCBI taxonomy): Eukaryota > Metazoa > Xenacoelomorpha > Acoela > Convolutidae > Symsagittifera > Symsagittifera roscoffensis. The sequence goes on from NC_087062.1 coordinate 40,747,363, forward strand.
ACGAGATGGTTGGACAAGTCTGGACATCCAATTCCAGGACACCCTGAGTTACCTGTAGAGAAAGCAGCCGAGATAAAGATCCTATCCAAGGAGGACCCGGTCCCCTTGGATCTGTTGCTGCGCTCAAATCTGGTCCAGCAAGAACTCTCTCGCATGGACATAAACAGCCTCTCATTATTGGATAAAACGGTGCAGGTCACACCGCAAGTGATGCGGATGCTGGGTGGATTGTTAGAAAGAGAAGTGACCAGAGATGACCCCGAGTGGACAGCAGCAGTGGCATCGCTAACAATCAGGGAGAAGATGAAGATCATGCCGTCCAGACGACAACACGAAGAGAACGAGAGAGATTGTAGGACAATAGTTCAGCAACTAGTATCCTCAATACCCCACGAGATTTTAACCAGTACTTCTTACGGACGGAAAGAACTGGGAAGCAGTACGCGAAGGAAAACCGTCACCTTTGTGGACCAGGATAAAGAAGGTGAAAAGGTAGAACAAAACCTGCTGCAAGAATGTTTGTTCGGGGAGACGAATGATGAGAAGAGCCAGCGAGTACAAGATCAACACCCGGGACAAGAAAGTTTGTCCGGGGAGTCTGAGATAGATAAGAAAATTCCTGATGAGAAACAGGACCTGGAGAACAAGGTTTTGTCCGGGGAGTTCAGATGGATGCGAAGAAGGCACAGACATGATCTGGAGGAGCGCGCAGACTCCATCACAACCTCTTCAACAGATGACAATTCCCGAAACTCAGGAATGGACACCTATTCAGACAGGAACTCGAGCTCGGGATCAGAACTGTCCGAACTAGCGATCCACACACTACTAGTGGAAACTCGGGCAAGGGATCTGGACAGAGAGGTGTACCAGGATCCTGACAGCGATCGCTACCTTATACCAAGCGAAAGAGTCTTTGACAACGCATCGGATGATTTTGAGACAATAGCGGTATCGAAACGTTCGATAAGTCTGTTGCCGCAGAAAGAGGTAGTCAGGACTGATCTTCAGCCGTTTAAACAAGAAACACAGCCGTTGGCGAAGATTTGGTGCGTTAAGATGGAAGAAGACACACACCAGCCCAATGAGCTGAATAGTCAGATGAGGGTTATGAAGACGTACTTGAAGGCGAGATACAGACTCTCGGATCTTCTCAGGACGCAGAGAAATGATCGCATGACAAGCAACCTGAAAAGGCGGATCGAGAATGGTTCTCCGGATAAAGGGGACCTCGAGGAAGATAGTTATCGCATCCTGAGACAGTACTTCATGCAGAAGGAAGGGAGGTTATATTTGCACAAGGACGGGATCGTGGCTTGCAAAAGAAGAGAGGAAGACAGAGTACTATACAAGTATAACGCGATAGTGTTACCGCAACTCTATCAGACAGAACTATTATTCAGGTCACATGATCAGATGGGCAATCAGGGGATCGACAAAGTATATCAGAGGATCCTGAAGCGCTTCGAGTGGCCTGGGATGAAAAAGGCACGCGAGAAGTGGGTAACAGCATGTCTGTCATGCCAACAGGTCAAGGATCCAAGGAAGTTGCGATTTCCTTTACAATCGATCGAGTCGTCTGAATTCAACGAGGTGGTGCAGAGAGATCACCAAAAGATATGCATGACAGACAATGGTTATAATCAGGTGTTGGTCATGATAGATCATTTTACGAAGTATGCAGAGGCCGTGCCCTGCATAACTGCCTCGGCGGAAGAGACATGCGACCACCTGATCAATACGTGGATAGCGAGACATGGTTTCCGATGACGTTTCAATCGGATAATGGAACAGCTTTCGTAGGAGAGCTTACGAAAGAGCTTATGAGACGCTCACAGGTTGCTCAGGCTCACTCCACGACATACCACCCTCAGACGAATGGCTTAGTGGAAAGACAGAATAGGACGTTAGTGTCGATGTTGAGAGTATATTGTTCCAGGTACATGACCGATTGGGACAGATACCTTCCGCAGGTAATGGGAGCATATAAGAGCACGCAACACTCCACCACCGGAGTCAGTCCACACATGATGCTAACTGGACACGAGAAGTCATTTCAGAACGTTATACCACCGAAATGGACAAAAAAGCTCCTAAAAAGTGGAGGGGACCCTTCATAATTACAGAGGTGCACCAGGAGGGACGCTTTTATAGACTGAGTACTGGCCGAGCCGCCCAGTACGAGAACATCAAGCCACACAATCCATCGACAGAAGACTGGTGTATACCTGCGGGAATGGAAGAGGGGGATTATCTAATGATGGATCCTGCTTGTGAGGTCAACGAGAAGGGCACCAGGGAGAAGAACGATGGAAACGAAGTCGTGGAGGAAGGAACGGATACACCGCTGGACCTGGATCCAAACGAGGTGATCGAAGCGGACGATGAAACCTTACCCTACGCAGAGGAGGATTGGCAGGATTCTGAACAGATAGAGGTTCGCAAGAACTTGGACCCGGATCTTCCGTCCACGATACAGACTCGTCAGAAGGACGGGACAAGACCCAGAAAGAAATACAATCCTTACGGTGACGACTTTGTAGTGGATAGGATAGATCTGAAGAAGATAGTGGAGGAAGTAGTGGGTCTAGAAGAAATAACTGTGTCACAAGACATTGACATAGTCGATGATCACGACGATGAGTGGGTCGACGACCGGTCGAAACCCGAGGTAGAATTCGACCTCGAGCAACAGCAGTCATATGAACAAGACTTGACGAACCTGCGTGTCTTAGAGTGGCTGAACGAAATGACCTCGGACCCAGAGGAGACCAGCGTCACGATTCAAGACGTAGATCGTGAAAGCATGAAATACATCAAGACCGAACGAGATGATCCTTCATGGGCTGCCCAGGAAGGACGACTACTCATTCCAGCTTCTAACCTCGACTTGATACCCGGTATGCGGTCGACGGGGACGTCGATGGATATTTTTGTCCGGGGAGTGGGGGTAGGACTTACCCACACTGAAAACTTGATAATAAAAAAATTAAGAATAGCAAGAGAAACAGGAGACTTAGAAGCAGAAACAGGCGAAGAGCCTAAGAAACCTGACATAGGCAAGAGTAGTTGAGTCATATTTTAACTTACCAAATGAATATTCAAGTAACATAATACTAACAGACAGTGATTTCATACTCACAAACAGAACATGTGCGATAGCAATCACCGCAGACATGAGTTTTAGGACAGCATTAGCGGCAGATTTTAAGAGAGAATACAAAAACGTGGAATTCCTTTGGAAGCAAAGACCAGGGATAGGGGGCGTAGCGGCCTTACCTCCGGCGGCGTCACAGATACCGGGAAAATACCTTTGCTTCTTGTTAACGAGGGCGACGGAGAAGCAGCACGTGGACCCAGAAAACCTATTCTTGTCTTTGACGAGGCTGAGGGGCTTCCTCGTGGAAATGGACGTGAAGGAGCTCTCGCTTCCAGTGTACGATCCAAACAGAGGACGACTGCATCCTCGGGAATTGTACGCGCTTGTACACATGATATTCTCTGATACTTATATACAAGTATATTTACATAAGAAATATTACTTAAGTATAGGCTGAGTGACGTGCGAGAGGTGTTAGGCTTAAGACTAAGTTGTATGTAATGTGTGATATGTGTGTTATGTTATGTTAGGTGTTAGGTTATTAAGATCGTGGGTAAGAAGGGGTTAGTGACCATGAAGAACTGAATGACGATCTTAGGAATAAATCCAAAGTTTGGACTGTCAAATCTTAGGTCAAATTCCAAAATTTTAGAGACCGATTTATATTAATAAATTTTAGGATAAATATCTTTTAATCTAAACTGTTTTTAAGTAAACTTTAACGATATATGTTAAGGTGAAATTGACAAGTGTGATATTTGTGACTTCTTTTCTAGATCCTGATTGATCATTTAATTGCTCACTTGAGTCAAAACTTTGAAATCAAATCAAATCGAATCGAACTTGAAGAACAGAATGGATAATTTCAACTTGGATGAATTGATGGACCTGGCAGAGGCATATGTAGGACCGATGATAGATGCGATCTATCGTCGGCTGATGGATCGAGACTTCGCTCTGGAGGACCCAGAGGTAGTCATGTTGCTGACCGCCCTGATCAACATCTTGGGGCATGACAACCGTGGGGACCGCCCCACGGAAGTCCTGTTGATGGCAGCATATGGAGAGAGGGGAGTACTAGACCGCCCGAACATGAGAGTGATGAGGTGGAGAAACGGGGCTCTCTCAGGGAGTGACTTGGCGAATGAGCCTGGATTGGGAAGTTCTAGGACTTACCAACCAGGTGAAATGCCTATGCCCTCCAAGCCCAAACCTGGGCTGACGAGAATGCATCAGGAGATGAACAGCGAGGCTGCCTCGTCTGGTTCACCACTGAGAGCAGCTGTGCCACCAAAGAGGGCGAAAGTAGGACAAAAGGTTCAGACGAACCAAACCATGCAAGATCTGGATGGGATGAAGGATGAACTGGAAAGGACGAAGAGGGAGCTGGACGAGATGACCAAAAGCATGCTCATTATGGAGGACGATCGGGACATGTGGAGAAGGTTGTTCGAAGACTGCAACAAAAAGCAGGGTCAAGAAATTGAGCGCTTGAGGCAGGACTACAAAGAGCAATCGGAACAGATGGCTTTGACAACGGCCGTGGAGAAAGTGATACCTGCAAGGAGTATTCCTCGTGGGCAGTCCCCGATGGAGCTCTTGACGCCTCGAGAAATGAGTCAAACAACGGAGACACGGCTCCCGACAGCGACAGATCGAGTGACAATCGCGGACCCTAGTGACACCTTGGGTGACCCCGTCGTGGAACAAACGGTGAGGAAGCTGATAGAGACAGCTGGACGACTGGTCGCCAACAAGAATGCGCCAGGTTCCGGGGTGACTGCACCCTATGGAACGATCGACGACACGGGCAGAGTACGACTCTCCCAGACCGTGATCAGACAGGGGATAAGTGACGTGACGCCACTCATAGGGAGCTCGAAGGCCCCAGAGAGAAGAATACAGAAGATGTCAGCGAAGAAAGAGTCTCTTGTAATAGACGTACAAAAGAACAATCAATTGAGATATAATTTTACGGGAGTTCGGGAGACAGATCCGAGAGCTTGCTTCAATCGAGCGACTTCGAACCCGGCAGTAAACCTGCAGCAACCGCCACTGGGGACATCACATCTGATACTGGGAGACAGCTTGGTCAGAGTACTATCGAATTTGAGGAGCTCTTGGGTCACCACGGTGATGGCCTTCGGAGGCGCGACGATAGCCCATTTATATCGGATGGTGGAACTAATGAATCCAGGGAGGACCCCCAATGTGATGATCCTGGTTGGAACGAACGACATCTCCAGAGGTTCGGATGAGCAGGAAGCACTATGGGAATCAATGATGGTGTGCTTGTTTACTACCCTCTGGCAGAAATTCAATTGCGCGGTATTGACAGTTTGCACTGTGCCAATGAACACGAGGAGCTTGACAGCAGCAGGAAGAAGGCACAACGAAGGAGTCGTCAGGTGGAATAACATCTTGAGGAATCCCGCAAGTCGGAACGCCGGAAGAATGATCCTCATGGACATCGAACATGAGTTGAGAGCTATGGATCCGGCCAGACTGACCACGGACGGCATCCACTTCGATAGTATCGAAGGACAGGCTTGGTTGAATCGAGTCTTCCAAGAGCGGTTGGATGAACTAGAGGCGGAACTCTTTGACACAGGAGTGCTGAAGGAAGAAGGAACAGCGAATGACGCGGTGATTACCACCTTTGTGCCTCCTAGCCTGGAAACACGCTTGGGGACGGTCCCGGCCGTCACGAACTACAGACAACAGAGCTCCAGCGAACCAGGTCAAAACACAGACGTACAGGATCGATTGGGAGAAGCGCCGATGAAGAGGACCATCCATCCTAGGAGAAGAATAGGACCTGTCAACCCAATCGAAGAGACAACCAGCACGTCTAGATCAGACACGAGATCGGAGACGACAAGTACCAGTCGAGAGGAGAGACGCCCGGGCAGAGGCTCGTTGATGTGGTCAAGACCCATACCGTCTCGCTGGCATGTATATAAAGACGAACTGATGAAGCTGGATCTCCAGAGGGTAAGCTTCATTGAAGATGCAAGGAGGATGCTGAATGGAGCGACGCTATCCGTCAGCAGATTGTACTCGATAACCGGCGTAGACTGGTTGATAGCCGCTAGCATAAATTTCAGCTCCACGACGGTCTTGAGATTTTCTGACCTAGAGGTACTGCCCTCTAACAACACAATGGGACAAGTGAATGCGAGACCATTGCAAGATGTGAGATTGAATCATGATGAAGGGAATCGAGAAGAGAGACCTGGAAGATGTCTAGTGACAAAGGCGCCGATCGGACAACATGTGAAGATGTTCAGGCAAGTAAGCTCACCTCCAGGTCATGTAAAGGAGAGAATATACCCAAAACTAGTGAATCAAGATGGTGATGTCCAAAGATACGGCGGGTTGAAAGCGATAAAGAAAGATGAGACCATCTTCGCCGCCTATTACAAAGCAGAAATGAGGAAGGCCAAGATCATGATAGTAGCGAATTCAGAGTTCGTGTATACCTCCAAGTCTCTGTTTTGGCCGGACGTTAAAATGTTGGCAGCGGTCGATCTGGACCTACTGCAATCGGTATCTCTGGCTATAGGGGTACAAAGGCAGACGGACATGAACCCAATTACGATCGTGTTTGCTGGCATCAATGACCATCTACACAGTAGATGTTTTCTGAGCAGACTCAGAGATCCTACAACGGCAGAGAATGCTGTGTGGCCAGCGATAAAAGATATCCTTGAGTCGATGGGTGAAGTGGTGGATGCGACGAAGGAGGGGTCGTTCACCAAAATGACACCGAGAGTAGTATTCGCGTTGTCTCCGGGGGTATGCACATCTCCCGGATGGACTGAAATTCGTGCATGCAATTGTGACCTTGCTTTCGGAGAGAAAATGTGATGTGATCATATCAGCCCCAAATCGCATGATAGAGATGGAGAACCTGAGGCCACTCAGGGCTGAACTACCTGCAGTGTGGTCAGATATCTCGAACGCGATGAGAGGACTCAAGGACCATTCGCTGCACATGTTAGTGTTAGACGAGGTGCTGGGGTTGGAACTGTCCAATTTCAGTAGACAACTCAAGCTTAAGCGGGGAATAGACGACGACCATCGAGTGATCATAGCGATGTCAAACGACTTATGGTTCCGAGCAATGGAAGTGACAGGTGAAAACACGAGAAGGAAAAATTCGCTAGAGACTAGAGCTCACTTGGAGGCGATGGTTTTGAGAACCAAGCCGGTAGCCAACCAGTGGCTACACCTAAATCCTCAAGTAGCGGCATTGGGTACAGATGCTTTTGAGCAAGGCCCTGTGATGATCACGAAGATCCATGCCTACTTGTTAAAGGAGGTGAGCCTGGCGGAAAATGCTGGAGAAAAGACCGCTGAATTTGTAAACAGAATGTGTCAGATTACCCTGGAAACCTTCTGGACCAGGAAGTGAAGGGACAGGAAGGCTTTGAACGGACAGACAGCATGCTGGAAGGGTTGGGAGCCATTTGGACCGCGGTCCTACTTGGCAAAAGTCTACCCGAAAGTCTCTCATTACTTGATTAAGGAATTCCTCCAAGCAGTAGTGGAAGTGTCAATAGTGGAACTAATAGCCTTGTTCGTGACTTTTGGAGCAGAGAGTTTCGTGAAAGGACCGGCGATTCTGCTCACCGAAGGAATCCAGAACCTGCGGTTAGATGGACTTCTAACACTGATTGCGATTACCCACGGAAACTTGGGAGGACTAATGAAATTGACACTTTGTCCAGATCAGATGAGAGAGAGAGTGAGGAATTTAGATATGAAGAAATCCACGGACTCGTGGAATAAGATAAGAGACCTGAGACACATTCTTATCCAATATCTCTTACAACAAAATCGCTTTGGAACGGGAATAGATGAGACTATCGAAAGAGAAGAAGATGTTAGACGACATGTTGGAGGCATGCCCCTGTTAACCAATCTGAGCTTGGCTATGAGAACCGATCCCTTAGCACTGATCAGAGGAGTCACGGAGTTTGTGACAGTGATCTATGGACCAGCAGTCACGTTTGCGTTCCCTGACGTTAAGGTGGAGGCGTATAGGAGGTCGGTGCTGCACCTGAACCTCATATCAGCAGTGGACGGTAGTGCACTGAGCTGGTGTGAGCAGCACATATTGCGGGAGCTCATGAGTGAAGATATGTTATTTGCGAAAATATTAGAGCCAGAGATGACAGTCATCAATTTTGACGATCACTTCCGTGATCGCATGGGAGAAGTAGAAAGAGGACACATCGAGGTGTTTCCGAAGCTTTGGAATCTGAGACCCTATGATAAAACGAATGGTGAGATAACCAGTGTGCCTCGTCTCACTGCAGCATATCATAAAGTGAGAGAAGAGACGAAATACTGGGGTGATTACGAGAAGCTGCCGGAGGCAATCCCTGAATTCCCTTTCATAAGAAGGATGTTGCTCGGAGCAGTCTCCGTGGTACAAACTCCTAGGTTGAGAGCATTCGAAACCAATGAAAGGAGAGTAGGGAATTTTGTAGCAACGATGGATGCATACTTTGTGGGGAGAAATGCCGCCGTGTTACAGTACACACAATTTGCCTATACGGATCAAGCGACGAGAAGGCGAATAAGCAACGCCGCGACTCCCAAGCCTGGAAGATTTGATGAGGAATGGGCGGGATTAGGCTTAGCGCCTATGAAGATGAGAGGCAGGTCCGAACTGCCTGAGGCCTCCTTGATCCTGACTAGTGTGAAACCGGAGTTGACGGTAGTAGGAACGCTGCGAACGAGAACTTTTCTAGCACCCTTCGGCTGCGAGGAAATCAAAGTGGTCCATGGAGAAGAGGAAGATAGATCGGCCGGTAAATTGATCATACTGAAGTTTCCGGAAGGAACCGACAATGATAAACAAGGACCCTCGAGCTCAAAGAAAGATATGTCAGAAGGAGATGACGGACAGGGAGGAAGCCGTCAAACCGAAGAACCCATGCAACAAGATGCAAGTCAAGCTGGTGGGGAAGACGACAGGGCATCGACAGGAGGGGTATCCAGCCTGGATTTCAATATCTTCAGTGATCTTGAGCACAACGCGGATACGTTAGAGACGACTGAGCCAGCGGATGAAGGCATTTCGACACTGGAGCCTCCGTCAGCCTTTATGGAGATGAAACGGAATTTGCCGGAGAGCAGCTCTCCTGGCAATTCAAGAAATAACGAACAAAGAATCCTCATGGAATCACCTAGAAGAAGAAGAATAGAGGGCTCAGCCAGAGTACCTTTCTTGGGAACGTTGCCCGAAGAAGAATGGGAAGTACATCACCGAGACCATGAAAGTAGGACGGGATGCAGATTGGACAGAGTGGCGTTCATGGAAGAAGTCTGGACAGTGTTTCAGAGCTATGGGACCCAGTCCATTCTGAAAACGGGTCTCAACCGACCCTTGATGCGGGAAGTCCTTGACAAGCTTGATGAGTGTGAAGGGAGATTGAGTGAGTTGTTGATTGACTCAGCCACTGATGAAAGTGAAACGAAATCTCCCATCAAGATGACACCGCAGGACGATAAAGGAAAGGTGGTATATCTGTCAAGAACCAGGAGAGGAACGATGCGATCGAAATTGGTGATTGATAAGATCAACGCGATGAAAATGAAGTTAGGCAGCAGAGTGATGCCGAGGAGAGTAGGAAAGACGAAGGTGGATTCGCAGATATCGATGAAAGCTGTCAATTCAGCGAAAAGGAAACTAGTCGAAGAGGTCATGGATTTGGGACAAGGTGATTATCAATTGCCTGGCACAGATAAAATGTTGACTGATATAGCGATGGTGCCACCCATTCTCATGGCGGGAATAAAGTCATCAGGTTATAAATCCAAAAGGAGTGACCGCGCTCTGACTGGAGCAACCTTAGAAATGGAAATACTCAGCCAATGTGGAGAGAGAACAATGAAAGACTTTAAGCCATCTCCCATGAATCACGGAAAAGGAAATGTCGCAGGACAACTAGTACCAGTAGAATACAACCGACTGACAGTATCGGAGGCCGTGTCGATAGATGAACCCGCCGGTGGATACATGGAGATGTTGGAGTACCGAAACTTGGCTAGAGGGTATGTGATAGCTCTGGAAGATAAGAGTGCCATGGAGGGTTATCTGGAGACAATGTTGCAAGGCACCACCCTCAAGCAGAAGGCGTACGGGACTTTAGCGTCGTCTGAGATACAGGCAGAAACGATGGAGCAGTTGGTGAGCCTTCCATGGAAAGCAGTGGTGTTACGGTACTTCGAGGAAGAGATGAGGACTGCGACAAGAATACACGCTCTCATGGCAGTACCTTACATAAGAACAGAGTTACAACTGAGGTTTGCCTGGTGCATGATGGGATTGACTCGCGAGGAATATGATTCAGAAGAAAGGAAGAGGTCAAAAGAAGAGAAGGTTTTCCTTATGACGAACCTGAGGGATCTGATAGTCCAAGAGGGAGCAGCAGTAGCATGTGCGAAGCGGAGAGACGCTCTCTGTTTCATTCGATTCATGATGGAGCAGATTTCAGTACCTGCACTGAACACCTGTGTTAAAATGTTGAGGGAAGGCGATGAGCGAACGAAAGCCTTATTCTTGCTAGCACTGCTGGATATGCAGCAAAGTAAACCGATGAGGGTGAACATGATAGAACCCGAGGAATTAGAACCTATAAAAAAGATAGACGAAATCAGGAGATTCTCAAACAAGGAGCTGAGACTCACTAAAGAATCTATGGGGGCATTGCCGAAATCCAGTGAATTCTGTGGACCGATCAAGAAGAAATCGTATAGCTACGTATCCGGAATCATAGGGATCGCGTACAATCCTTTCCTGAGTGAAGACAAACGCGATTGCTTCTTCGATTATGAGCAGGCGGTGTTACTAAGATTCTGGACGTCCAGAATTGTGACGATTAAAAGCGTTAACAATCCAGGCCAAATTGGGACTGGTCTTGGAAGAAGAGATGACTGCACCTTCAGTACCAAAATCCGACAAAAGAGTGGAGTTTGGGTTGGGATTCTCAGATGAATTACTGAGAACGAGCTTGATGGCAGTGTGGGAATTGATGAGGCCAACAAGGTGTCCTAGTCCCAACGGTGACTCGGTATTACGGGCGACACAAGACGTGCAGAGGGAGCTGAATGCAGACTGTAACCTGCGTGACCTTAACATCAAACACTTTTCCTTGTGATCTAAAGAAAAATTTAAAAATTATTTTACGAGAGTTAAAATATAGTGAACTTCAGATAAAAGTTTATATTTACCATCATAACGAGAATATTGAGTAAGCAGCATTCCGTGTGGTTTGAAAGCCTCGTCTTTTTTTAGTTCTTTCAAGAAGTCGAATTCCGACGATATGATTCCATTTGTAAAATTCTTCTTCAAGCTCTCTTGAGGGTCATCATCAACCTAGAAAGATGAATTTCTTTTGTAGCAGATACTGGTACGAGAGCATACACGCACCAGCAGATTTAGATAGGAGGTGCAAAGGGCGGACGCCCCCACCCCTCAGGGATTCGACCCCTGCCGACCAAAAGGTTCCCCCTTTGTACTTTTTTGAGATATCCATTTTTGGCTGACTGCCCCTCAAAATTTTCTAAAAGGCGCCTTTGGCCCCAAAATATACTATTTCTGTTGTACTAATTAATTTTTCCAATAGACAAAAACAAGGTAAATAAGCCAATAAATTCAGTTCAACATCCAGAAAGCTAGAAAAAAAACTATTTCAGAGAAAAAAATCACATTTCAGAACTTGCATACTCCAACTACATAGCAAGGCACATGTAAGATGTAGGTTGTACATAAGTAATTTACCAATTCTAATTTCCTTCGATTTGACCACATTGTGAACAAACTTACTTACGGGAAAAAACTATAGCATCCGGTTGCAATACCCTTGCTTATCGCATGGGTAAAAATAAATATTGAATGGAACGGGTATTTTTAATGTATACATTCTGAACGCAGGTCTGTTGGTTGAAGAAAGTGCAGCTTTAAAAAAAATGATTTTATGGACAAAATCTTTAGAAGAACAAGTCTATGTTCCGAACTGATAACACTGGCTAAACGCGAGCACAATCATCTCATAGGTAAACATACAGTGCACATTAATTAATCGGAAGGAAGAGTACAGATCACACAAACTCTCGCACTGTTTCATGATCTCATCGCAGTATGGCATGGAACCCCTACATTTTTACGGTGCTTTATCTGTAAATTTATCTTGGTATGTGTCCACTTTTAAGATTGTACGCCTTTTTAACGTTTGGTATAATTTTAGACTCTGATGATGAATTTGTTATTTTGAAAAAGTTTTGACGATTGACTGTTTTTCTCTTGCAAAATTTAAAAAGAAAAATGAAAAATTTCCAAAAAAAAAATTTCCGCAAAATATCTTTTAACTCAAATACTTCCACCAATCAGGCTTTAGAAATCGCATTGATGATTATAAATGAAAGCAGCACTTTCAACAAGAGTCTGTGCTACGGGAAGTAGGCCGACAAAAAATAAACAGCTGGACGATGATCCAAAAAAGCAAAAGATATCTAGTTTAAAAGAAAAACAGGTCTCGGTCGAACCACAAGCCTTGGTAGTATCAACCGAATGTGTTACCTCTACGTTAGATGCGCTGGGAGGCTGCTATATTTTTGAACTCATTATGAAGTAAGATGAAGCATCTGCGAAATCTTGTCAACCAAGTTGTTTAGGTGAAAAAAAGTCAAGTACCCGTTTGCAACACCATTTATTATCGCGCGGGTGAAGAACAGAAACATAAATACAAACATTGTATAGAACTTCCACTCGGGGTCATCGTCTTCAATGAAACTGGAGCCATCGATGAACCATGTGAGAAATGTCTGCATATCTTTGTGGTAGCTCAAAAACCCAGGAGTAGTGCTATCTGATTTAAATAGGCAGAAACACTTTTCCTTGTGATCTAAAGAAAACTTTAAAAATTATTTTACGAGAGTTAAAATATAGTGAACTTCAGATAAAAGTTTATATTTACCATCATAACGAGAATATTGAGTAAGCAGCATTCCGTGTGGTTTGAAAGCCTCGTCTTTTTTTAGTTCTTTCAAGAAGTCGAATTCCGACGATATGATTCCATTTGTAAAATTCTTCTTCAAGCTCTCTTGAGGGTCATCATCAACCTAGAAAGATGAATTTCTTTTGTAGCAGATACTGGTACGAGAGCATACACGCACCAGCAGATTTAGGTAGGAGGTGCGAAGGGCGGACGCCCCCACCCCTCAGGGATTCGACCCCTGCCGACCAAAAGGTTCCCCCTTTGTACTTTTTTGAGATATCCATTTTTGGCTGACTGCCCCTCAAAATTTTCTAAAAGGCGCCTTTGGCCCAAAAATATACTAATTCTGAGGGGCGAGCACGCACCGAAAAAACGCAATATTTCGGTCAAAATTTTCCAAAAATTGCCTTAAAACGCTTTTTTTTTGCCTATTTTTGGTCAAAATGGGGTCTTTAGAGTGATTTGGGAGAGCTCAGAAAACCAATTTGGTCGACCTAAAAAAAGTCGACAATATTTTCAATTTTTTCTTTTGAAGATCTGCCCACCCCCTCGAAAAACCCTAGATCCGCCCCTGCATACAAAATTGCACATAATCAAGTAAAAATTTAACCTACCTTAGCTTCAATTGACTCCTCAATTCTTCCTGAATAATTAACGCGAATGAAGCATTTGAGAGTTCCGGCTGTGTAGTACATGTCTATTGCCAGGTCCTTGTATCCAAAAATTGTCTCACTGGCAACATAGTAAAAAAACTTAAAATCATAGAGGTCAAAGCAACTATTGCTCAGAACAAGGCTGTGTACTAACTCCTCTCCAAATATCTGATGAGCAAACTGTGGTTTAAACGTTACGCGATCATTTTCAAAGTCTTCGATTGAGTGAACTAAATAGGAACATGATTCTAAACCAGTCAATAAAAAGTAGTAAGTTTAACTAAGAAAACGTGTTGTCGACCGCTAACCATAATGAAAAGTTATGCACTCAAGTGCTTCACTTTTGAAGGCCTCAACTTGTCCTGAAAAAGCTTGAACCATATCTATCTAAAAAGATACCGAAACTTTCTCATAAAATCAGTAGAAGGAAAGTATTATCATAGTAACGGAGGTTACAGTCAGGAGTCGCTTCATCACATTCATTACGAGGCCAAACTGTGCATTGTAAGCATATTCCGCAACAAGGACGCTCCCTTTGTTCTTTACTTTCCTTTGATCGTTCCGACAAAATTTTCACATGTTTAAAGACTTGTCTCTGGCATCCAGAAACATACAGACACAAAATTGTGTGACATTCGACCAGAATGTGAAAAATGCAATCTCTGCAGAATTCGAATTTTTAGCAGCGAGCCTTCCGGATTGATGATTATTAAGAATTAAGAACGTTATTGGAACGATTGGCCAAACGGTGAGGGCCAGAATATTCTGGTATTATAAAATTTTAAAAATTCGAAGTGATGACGTAACATTTCTGTGTGCCAGTCGGTCATGTCTGGAGGTTTGACCTTGAGAAACACGTAATTTTGGTGTGAAGTTTTAATTTTAAAAATTTCGAATGGAGCCTGTCATGCTCGGTTTTCTCGAACCAACTGAAAACGCAAAAATCAAAAATCAGAACGTCCGAATTAACAATTGCGGGAAACTACTCAAGAAAAAGGCAGGAAATTGCTATTCGCAATTTCTCGATACGAAATAATCAGAGAGTAGAGCTGTCTTATCCTGAAAACAGGAGAATAGAATACAGACTTGAGAAAGGACGACTATTCGAACGGAAAGGAGTGAACATTCAATGGAAGAGTGGACAACTCGAGTGTCCCAATGGTTCATTCAGAAACTTTGATTCTTGAGACAGAACTTACTTCTGTTGTTAAAACTAATTAGCATCAAACTTGTTCAGTTATATTATTAGTTCTCAAGCTGCTTATCTTTTAGTTATTCCTCATACTCAAGTGCATCGACATGTGAGTTCTCAATTTAAATTTCTCGAGTGTATTTTATGATAGTTATGTTGAGATAAGGCGAGTTTCAGGTTGATCCATCTGAAATGGATCAAAGTTCCACTGTCCAATAAGAAGTAACTAAGCGGATTGTTCCGACCCGGTTTTTAACGGCGTTCATGTATTTTGGGTATTTCGAGACCTAAGTATGGGGACGTTTTTATTTCTAGAGTGGGGGGGTATTTTGGTAGTGGCCTTTAAGCTGTAACGGGTTCCAGTCTCATGTCGCAAGCGAACCGAATTGGCTCCGACCGTTCTTGAGGTAGAAAAACACAAGAGATAGTGTCCCTGACTCTTGAGCCAATGGTTATAGGGCCTATTTTTCTTAAGCCTCATGTGTGACTACAGTAGACGAATGTTACACTGAGAAACGTCAGAAACGGCCATTTTGGCAAAGAAATATAAGAAAAACACAACAACATTAGTTGCGCGGATGAGAAGTACGAAAATTGTGAGAAAAAACAATAGCCGATTGCAGAAATAGCAGTGAACACTCCGAGTTGCAACCATTGTGTCGCTACAATAGTTGCAGGGCCGTTGCAGACAACGGTGAAGGGTGGAGGACAGCCTTCCGGATTAAGAGGAAGTCAAGATTAGCGAGCTTGATTCAGTGGATTCAAGAATCCGGAAGGGTTTCGGGACTGAAACTTTTAGCCTGTTATATAGACTTTTAGCTTCTTGTCATGTCCTGATTTGAATTTAATTAACATCTGGATTCATTTTGATAAGGATGAGAAGCTAGGAGTTGGGGGAAAGGGTTGATCCATCTTCGATGGAGATGATGATTTTTATCTACTGAACAAAAACAATAGTAATATAATCAATAGTAGTAGCCCTGTTTTTTGGAGTGACCTCTTGGTCTGGGGATACTCAAACCCAGCCATGAGCTCACTATTTCTGCATGTAATCTAGTTAATTTGAGTGTTTTGACCGAAGCCGGAAGCAGTAACGTTTTTGTCGACCCGATGTTAGAAAAGACCACCGAAAGTACTGGCTTGGTAGAGACGGTGAAAAGCATGCAAAGCTCTGTTTAGACGTTAGCCAGTCGTCTTAAGACTTAGTTTTGTTTTCCGTCGATATGTATCTTCCGGGCGAATTTTACATAGATGTTTTTATGGCGCTCCTGGGTGTTATTCTTTTTAACATCATGACCGGCAGAACCGTTAACGAGCACTCCGCGCCGAGCGGATGCTCACATTAACGCCCTTAATAGGCCTAAACCGCCGGGGCGGAAGGGTAGTTCGGAACGCGGAAGCCTTCCGGATTACCGTGAATAGCTTTTAAACTTAGTTAAGACCGAAAATTCACGAACCAGGAAGGGTGGGGGGATTCGCGGTCCCGTCATCTCCTGAATGGTTTGTGACCAAAAACACTTAAAGATATATATAAAACCAAACAAAAATTAGTATAGTACCCAAGAAAAACAAAAAACATAAAAAAAACATACGAAAAAACCAAAAACAGTAAAAAAGTATAAAATCAGTAGAAATCATCACTCCAGACAAGATGTGATCCGACCCCCCCGTTTGTTGTTGATAGATATATTGTTGTTACAGGCATTTATATCAGTCAAGATTGTTGTGATCAGTTTTGTAGCCCGTTTGTGAGGCTTGTACTGTAGGATTATTTGAGCATTTAAGCACGTTAATGATAAATTGCGCTCAATCCGGAAGGGTCAGCTGATTTGCGCTCAATTCGGAAGGGTCTTGGGAGAAGACTGATCGGGCAAGCAGTACAAGGAGCAACAAGAAGGGGCTCAACGACAACAACAATCGACTGTTGGGTATCGTTAGCAAGTTTTGTGTCCCTTTTGGTACAAAAATTAAGATAGTAATCTGTGGGGGGCTCGACAGTGCTGCACTGTAGTGACCCTTCACCGAACTGCGAATATCCGAGTTAAGCACCTTAATTCGGATATTAAACAAACCCGGAGGGGTATAGTATTACTATTATTATTACTTATAGAGCCTATATTAATAGTCTTTTATCGTTTTTCAGTGAAAAACAACGAAAACAGACCGGTTTTTAGGGTCAAAATAGCGATATTTTGATCCCCCCACAAGTCGCGATTTTTGAAATATCGATATTTTTTGAAACGGAAAAAAGCGCTAAGTTAGTGTGTTACATCGTAACTGCACTACCATAATAGATAGAACCGGTTAAGTTTAGTTCGGAAGTGGTTGGAACTAATTTGGAACAAAAAACCAAATTTTCGTGATTTTTGAGAAAACGAAACACTATAAATTTAGAAAACTTTTTGAAATTTTTGAGTTACGACAGTAAAAATAGTTGTTCGGACAACGTCTACTAGTGAATCTACAAGTTTTAAAACCCGCTACCCGAAAGCCTTCCGGGTTGCAGAGAAATCGAACTTAACGTGTTTGATTTGGTGGATTCATCAATCCGGAGGGGTACAGGTAGTATAGTTTTTCTCAAATTTTTTCAACTAAAGCGTTTTAGATCGGGTGTTTTGCATTGAACTAGAAGAGTATAGGCCTTTTGAGCTCGGGTCAATAATTTTTAGGACGAAAGGACCAGATTTGCGGAAAAAGTTAGGCGGAACCTATAAGAGAGAAAATTTTTGAGTTTAGAAGAAAGACGTTTTGGTTAATAACATTGGAACTACTGGGCATATCGAGTTGATCTTGGTACCAATAGATCAGAAATTAGCTGAGCTTACTGATAGAGACAAAAGTTTTTCGAAAAAATAAGCGTGAAAATTTTTTTGAGATTGTTTTTAGCAAATTCACGTTTACAAGGTAGACCCTTCACGTTTTATAAATTTCTTTTAGAAAAGCCCTTATACCCCTACTAAAAGGTGATAGCGGTTGAATAAAGTAACTTTAGGCTGTGCTAGACGAAAAGGGAAGGCTAAAGGCACAGCAAAACCTTAATCGTGCCGAAGTTAGGCGAGCGATAAGACCCTTCACCGTTAGTGTGAATTGTCAAATAAGAGGCTTAACTTCAATCCGAAAGGGTCTAGGAAAGTAGCACATACCCTTCCTAGTTAATTGAAAGAGCAAAATTGCATCGGAGAACGTATCCGGAGGGGTATAGGTTGAAAGAAGGTAAACTCCGAAAAGCTACTTTTACAAAACCGGAGGTCTCCCAATCCGGAGGGGTCAAAGGTTTTTCAAGTTAGGAGGGGTCCGAATCCGGAGGGGTCTTATAGTTGCTAATTCGGAGGGGTCCAAATCCGGAGGGGTCTTGTATTAACTAACTCAGAGGGGTCCCAATCCGGAGGGGTCTAGATTCTGCCAGTTCGGAAGGGTCCTATTTGTGCCAACCCGGAGGGGTATTATTTTATTAAAGGACTTAGGTAGACGAAAGAAAGACTAAAAAGTGAGAGGTATCAGGTTAGTAGCACACAGGCTAGGTATCAGTGACTGCACTGGTAACTTGCCTTCCAATAAGAACCAGACCAAAACAAAACAGGTCCGAACTCGGATATTCGCGACACTAAGTCTAAATTAAAAAGTGCGTGATTCATTGGTGTGGATTGTAACATAATACGTTTTTGGGAAAAGTGACTGCCCTGAGGATTTTAGTAGGCCTAGCTCGGGCAGTCCAAAGGCAGATAGGTAACATAGTACTCGGTGGGTGCAATAGACGCCCACTTGAGAAAATTACTGCCTTCAAAGTTTTGTCTGTTTGGTGCAGCACCGAGCAGGGAAAGCTTTTTCTTTAAAAGACAGGTTCGACTATTGTACTGCGACAGACTAAGAGCACATTACACGTACGTTTTTTTTCACAGAGGTATTCAAAGTCTGACATTAAATATATATTTTGTTTTTTGATTTTAAATCAACATAAACTGTGCTTGATTGGGTAGTGAGTACACTATCTTTTAAATTGACTGATAACATCATATTGTGCTAGTTTTCAAATCTTACCACCTATAATCGGTTAGTGTGAATAAATTTTATACAAACTGTACTCTGATAACATACAGGGATTCGTGGTCACTATTTAATAGAATCTTGTGAAAATTATTGTGTTGTGTCATTTTTATTGTTTATAAAACTATAAGGTCTCTAGCAATCGAGTTAAGTATAGGCATTAAAAAGTGACAAATAGAGAATGAGTCTAGACAAGTCAAGGATACCAAAACGAGGTAATAGCTCTAGGAAATTCATACCTGAAAAGCAAAGAAAAACGATGACCGATCCTTTTGTGGATTGGATCAAGCGATCCCGGTCCGACAAAGGGGAGACGGTTTCAGGCAGAATGGTTGAAACGAGAAGTCAGAAGACCCCAGAAGAGCGAAAAGAACTGTTAGAAGTGGAGGTCAATACGGACCATACCATGAACGACAACCAGGAAGTAAATGGACTGGAAGGGAGAGGCAGAAGGCTGGCGAGTGAATCTACTCCGGTAGAACAAGGCCATGATTTTGCCACTTCCACCGGGACATTGGATCGAGAAGAGATGTCGGAACTGTCCGACATCTCAACTGAAGTAGCGACAACGAGAAGATCTCTGACAGACAACACTATGATGGCAGGTGGAACTGGGAAACAAACAAAGTCATCATCGTTCTCCGAAAGAATGAAGAACACCTTCGGAAACATCTTTCCATTCACCATGGGAGGAGGCGCAGGGAACGAAGTTGAATCACAGGAGGAAGAGGATGAAGAGGAGCAAGGGGACTTTGGATCTCAGGTCAGCATGAATAGTTCGATCCAGGAGAACGAGGCATACGTCGGAAGAGAGACTGGAACCATGGACAAATTTGGTGTAGTGACAACGATAAGCAAAGAGGCAAACACACCGGGCCAGTCAAGAGACTTCGCGATTATGACAAATTCAGAGCTGCAAGCTGGGGAGAGTAGAAATAGAGAGCTGGGCAACGCATTGGCGGATCCTGAGGTAGATAATGAAAAGACGTCGAGGCAGAGAGTCAAGGCCCGGATCTCGACCAGCACGAAGCTACCTGGGACCGACAGGG
Source organism: Symsagittifera roscoffensis (assembly GCF_963678635.1). Lineage (NCBI taxonomy): Eukaryota > Metazoa > Xenacoelomorpha > Acoela > Convolutidae > Symsagittifera > Symsagittifera roscoffensis. Next base: position 40,767,414 of record NC_087062.1, read on the forward strand.
TTACACCGCCACTAGTAACGCCACTCGTGGATAACGGGGCAGCACTAGAAGAAGCTTTAAACAACATAGTGGACAGTTTAGGAGAACAAAATGAACAGATGTCAATAAGGATGAGTGAACTAGAAAGAGCAGTTCACATTGAAAGAGAAAGTCTGCGGGAGGAAATAAACCGCAATAGACAAGAAGTTGGCAGGAGCGAAAAACGCTTGAAAGAAAGAACGGACGAGCATATGGCAAAGAACTTGTCGCGAATGACAAGAGAGGCGGAACAGCGAGAGTTACGCTTAAGAGACGACATGGAGAAGTTAAGAATTCAGCAAGAACACTCTCGTGGGACTCTTGACACAAAGATAAACGCAATGATGGAGAGGCGAACTCAGGCTATCATGGATAGGTTGGACGGGCTACTAAGCAACAAGAGTGGACCAAAAGAAGGAGAACCGAACTCGGGCGGTCCCAGCAGGGAACCGAGGGTGAACTTCAATGAACATCCAAAGAGGAAGACGTATGGATCCACTAGAGGCAGGGGCAGTTCATCAGGCTATGTCACAAGGGGTATTGGAGCATGGGGCCCGAACAGTAGAGCAAGTTCAACGGGGAACAGACAGACCTCTAACGAACGACCAACGCAAGGCACACATGCGACTGGGAGAAGTGATTCCGGCAACAGGGGGTATGCAAGCCCGAGGAGGAGTCATGTGGAGCGATTCGGATTGCAGGGATGCACCGCATACAGAGCCTTTGACGAGGTGTGAGGACACTCAGGCGGGACACTCAAGGGATGCTACGGCAATGGCCTCAGCATTTGAACCCCTAAACAGGTCTTTGGAGACATTCCTGACAAGGTTATCCAGAACCAATGAACGCAGTGAGAAGTCCAGAAGAGTCTTTAAGAAACCAAGATGCTACAAAGACGAATCTGATGGCTGTATTGATACCTGGATAGAGGTAATGAAGCTGCATTTCGAGGAAGAGGACTTGTCGGAGAGACAGGAATGCAGCGCGCTCACCAGCAACTTAGAAGGTACAGCCCTGAACTGTGTCATGGCCAAGAAGCAATATCAACGTGACACTGCTGAGAAGATCTTCGAAATCTTGTTAAACCGTTTTGGATCAGGGGTGCAGGGGCACCAGGCGATGATGCGCTTCGAGAAACGGAGGCAACGAGAAGATGAAACGATAGACAAGTTTCTCGATGATTTGGAAATGCTGAGAAGACGCAGCCAACCGGATGAGTCAAACCGAAGGATGAACCTGGCCGTAGCCTCAAAATTCATCGATGGTGTGAAAAATGATGAACTTCGTACGATGCTAGCAACGCATTACACACCACTATCAACTAATGCGCCAACACCGGAGGAGTTGAGGCTCAAATCAAAAGAGTATCTTTTGTTGAAACCTCCTTCGAGATCTGGATATTACAAGAACAATTATGGCAATTTTAACAACGGACCAGCAAACCAAGGAAACAACTGGTACAAACCGAGGGTTGATATGGACAAGAGACGCTCTTGTGCTAATTGCAGTTCAACGGACCATCATGTGTCAGCATGCCCAGCTTACAAACAAGGCATGAAAGCAATAGGCTTTAGCCTCGAGGACGAAGATGCGTCAGAATTGGACCATGAGGATTTCATGAGAGGAGTAATTGCGAAATTCGGCCCGAGGTTTTTCTTTTGCAACTTGGAAGGTCATTTTAAATCAGATTGTCCGCAATTCTGGGATGCAGTGGCAGACATCAAGCATCCAAGACATGAAGAAGATTTATCAGGAGTGAAAGCCAGCAAGGCTCGACTTTTGAGTGAAGCAGAGGCACGCAGAAAGGATAAACCTCAAGAGCTGGCGGCAAAGAAAATGCAAGCGGTGATAGAGGAGACACGTGAGCCGGAACCAGCAACTGCGGCTCATGACTTCAAGATCGATTATAAGGCAGCCGCGAGGGATGCTCTAAATAGAGTGCAGCAGGAACTAGTGACGAAAGAAATCGAACAAAAAGTGAAACTTGAACTGGAGAATGAAAAACTTCAGGAGCAACTGAATACCTTCGAAGCAACGGAGTTCGAGGAAACTAAAGCACCAAGCAGTTTGAGCATGAAGCTTAATGTGATCTCCGGTCAGAGGTTCGGCATGGTGCCGCAAGGAAGCAAGATACAGTCGATAATCTCAGTGGCTGGACATCAGGTGATCAGAAATCTGAGTGAACCATCCGAGTTCACTTTGATGCATTTGGACACATATGCAGATTATCTGAGGCAGGTGGAGCCACGCACCGAGTCGAGAGCTGTGCGAGCACTACTAACGACGGGTGGCCCAGGCACGAAGAAACTTCATGGACGCTACCTAGAGGTCTATGGGCCGTATCAAGTAATGCTGAACGTGGATGGAATCAGTATCTACACCAGGACTTATGTAACAACAGATGATGACCAAATGGGGCAGATCTATTTGGGAGAAGAGGAACTCAAAGTCCGCAGGATAGGCCATGACGCCATGATGGAACAAGACGCAGTACACATTGGGTATGAAGCAGATGTGACCGCACATCTGCTCGACACCAACGGAACAAAAATCGGAGTCACAGGGCTTCTGGACACAGGAGCGGTAGTGAGTGTGATGCCGATAAAGACTTGGGAAAGAATGGGCTTCACGTGGGAAGATCTAATTCCAACGAATCTCCGACTGGCCGCAGCCAATCGAGGAGCTATCTACGTAGCCGGAAGAACACCAATAACGGTCCTCCACATGGGAGGACGAGATCTTTGGATGAGCTTCCTGGTGATAGAGAATCTGGACGACGCCGACCAATTCATCCTGGGCAGAGATTTTGTCAGGAATTTTGACGTGATGATTGACTTGAACAACGGTCTGATACGGATTAGAAACCCGGACCGAAAGTATGTTAAGAGACCAATTAATAGGATAATAACAGACGAAAACAAGGTACCAATTTTTTTGGATAGAAAAGTAAAATTACAACCAGGACAAGCTGTGGTAGCAATTTTTAGAATGAGAAATTTGAATTCGTTAAGTGATAGTAAACAGGTTTGCTTAGTACCGAATCCAAATAGTCAGAGTTCAGTGATTTTAGGCCGGAGCTTCTCGGTAACGCGAAACGGACTGTGTGTCAGTGTGTTGTTGAACACACTGGACACCACGGTTTCAATCCAGCGTGGAAAGAAGCTTGGCTACGCTTTGCCGATGAGGACCGACTATGAGGAGACACAGAAATTGAAGAAATATAGTGTGAAAGACTGTCCTTATCATGCCAATAAAGATAAAATTTTAAAGAGGATTAATGAATTAAAATCTATTCATAAATTGTTTTCAATGAAATCCGAAACGGACGACGGCTTATCGAGCTGCTCGAATTTTCCGGAATGCCCCTCGTCATATGAACTACAATCTGACAAACCGGTTTTGCCAGAGATAGAACATTTAAAAGGGAAAATAGGTGAGGGAGATTTCGAAAAAATACGGGACCTCCTAAATCGGAACGCAGATGTATTTTCAAAACATAAGGCGGATATCGGTTGCTGTAATTTCGTCGAACACGAAATCGAACTAGAAGAGGGCGCCGTTCCCCATAGGGAAGGCGCAAGAGGAATGACGCCACACAAATCGGAAGCGTGCCGAGCGGAAATAGAAATGCTGCTTGAATACGACATGATAGAACCCTCGAAATCGCCATGGGCTTGCGGGGTAGTAATGGCGAAAAAGAAAGGGGGCAGCTTAGATTTTGTTGCGACTTTCGTTACTTGAACGCGGTAACGATAAAAGATGCGTACCCGATACCGCGAATAGACGAGAGCCTATCTAAACTTGGTGATGCCAAGTTCTTCGCCACATTGGACTTAGGTTCTGCCTTCTGGCAGGTCCCTCTGCGAAAGAAGGACAGAGAGAAAACCGGATTCGCGTGCGAATTGGGATTGTACCAGTGCAAGAGGATGCCCTTCGGCTTGCGCAATGCAACGGCCACTTTTCAAAGAATGATGGCTCAGGCTTTGACGAAAGTGACCAAGAAGTACGGGAATCTCGTGATGTGTTACGTGGATGACGTAGTCATAGCGACACCGACCCTGGAAGACCACATTGATAGGCTCGATGAGGTCTTTGGATGCATGAAAAGAGCAGGATTAAAGTGCAAACCATCGAAATGGGAAATCCTTAGGGATTCGATAAAGTACCTAGGAAGAATGGTGGATAGGCATGGTGTGAGGCCGGACCCGGAAGCAGTGGAAGCAGTGTTGACATGGAAGGCCCCCAGGACGGACACACAGCTCCTGAGCTTCCTAGGGTTTGCCAATTACTACCGAGAATTCATAAAAGGATATGCGGACAAGGTGTACCCGATGCAGAAGCTGATGCGCAACAAAGGGAAAAAGTTCGAATGGAACGATGAGGCACAGGTTGCTTTCGAGAACATAAAGCGGGAACTGTGCGAAGCGCCAGTGCTGGGCATGCCTACAGAAAAGGGCATGTATGTTCTCGACACAGACGCAACGGTGGTGGCCATCTCAGGAATCTTGCATCAAGAGCAAGAATGGAACGGAAGAACAGTTCTCCGTCCCATTGCATACGGCAGCAAAGTCTTGAGTGACACAGAGATGAAATATGGCGCAACAAAAGCAGAATTGTTTGCAGTAGTCACCTTCGTGGAAAAGTACCGTGCATACTTGGGGAGCGCTCCCTTCAAGTTACGCGTGGACAACAGAGCGTTATCCTGGTTGAAGACCTACTCGATGGATCAGAGTTATATTGGTAGATGGATAGTAAGATTGGATGGCTACCATATGATAATCGAACATAGGATGCGTGATAAACACCAGAATGCTGACAGCCTCAGCAAGAAAACTGAGTTCTATGAAAGATTGGAGCAGAAGCAGGCCAATCAGGCGGAAATAAAGGAGGGATTCTCGTTTCTGGACAAAGAAACTTATGAAGTGCTTCCCTTAACGAGATGGTTGGATAAGTCTGGACATCCAATTCCAGGGCACCCTGAGTTACCTGTAGAGAAAGCAGCCGAGATAAAGATCCTATCCAAGGAGGACCGGGTCCCCTTGGATCTGTTGCTGCTCTGGAACCTGGTCCAGCAAGAACTCTCTCGCTTGAACATAAACAGCCTCTCATTATTGGATAAAACGGTGCAAGTCACACCGCAAGTGATGCGGATGCTGGGTGGATTGTTAGAAAGAGAAGTGACCAGAGATGACCCCGAGTGGACAGCTGCAGTGGCATCGCTAACAGTCAGTGAGAAAGTGAAGATCATGCCGTCCAGACGACAGCACGAAGAGAACGAGAGGGATTGTAGGACAATAGTTCAGCAACTAGTATCCTCAATACCCCAAGAGATTTTAACCAGTACTTCTTACGGACAGAAAGAACAGGGGAGCAGCAAGCGAAGGAAAACCGTCACCTTTGTGGACCGGGTTAAAGAGGGTGAAGAGGTAGAACAAAATCTGCTGCAAGACTATTTGTCCGGGGAGAAGGATGATGAGAAGAACCAGCGATCACAAGATCAACACCCGGGACGAGAAAATATGTCCGGGGAGTCTGAGATAAACGAGAAAATTCCTGATGAGAAACAGCACCTAGAGAACAAGGTTTTGTCCGGGGAGTTCAGATGGATGCGAAGAAAGCACAGACATGATCTGGAGGAGAGTGCAGTCTCCAGCACAAACTCTTCGACGGATGATAATTCAGGAAGCTCAGGAATGGACACCTATTCAGACAAGAATTCGAGCTCGGGATCAGAACTGTCAGAACTGGCAATACACACGCTAATAGTGGAAACTCGGGCAAGGGACCTGGACAGAGAGGTGTACCAGGATCCTGACAGTGATCGCTACCTAATACCAAGCGAAAGAGTCTTTGACAACGCAGCGGATGACTTAGAGACGATAGCGGTATCGAAACGTTCGATAAGCCTGTTGCCGCAGAAAGAGGTAGTCAGGACTGATCTTCAGCCGTTTGAACAAGAGACACAACCGTTGGCGAAGATTTGGTGCGTTCAGATGGAAGAAGACACACATCAGCCCAACGAGCTGAATAGTCAGATGAGAGTCATGAAGACATACTTGAAGGCTAGATACAGACTCTCGGACCTTCTAAGAGCGCAGAGAAATGATCGTATGACAAGCAACCTGAAAAGGTGGATCGAGAATGGTTCTCCGGATAAAGGGGACCTCGAGGAAGATAGTTATCGCATCCTAAGACAATACTTCATGCAGAAGGAAGGGAGGTTATATTTGAACAAGGACGGGATTGTGGCCTGCAAAAGAAGGGAGGAAGACAGAGTCCTATACAAGTATAACGCGATAGTGTTGCCGCAACTCTATCAGACAGAACTATTATTCAGGTCACATGATCAAATGGGCCATCAGGGGATCGACAAAGTATATCAGAGGATCCTGAAGCGCTTTGAGTGGCCTGGGATGAAAAAGGCATGCGAGAAATGGGTAACAGCATGTCTGTCATGCCAACAGGTCAAAGATCCAAGGAAGTTGCGATTTCCTTTACAATCGATCGAGTCGTCTGAATTCAACGAGGTGGTGCAAATAGATCACCAAAAGATATGCATGACAGACAATGGTTACAATCAGGTGCTGGTCATGATAGATCATTTTACGAAGTATGCAGAGGCCGTGCCCTGCATAACTGCCTCGGCGGAAGAGACATGCGACCACCTGATCAATACGTGGATAGCAAGACATGGTTGTCCGATGACGTTTCAATCGGATAATGGAACAGCTTTCGTAGGAGAGCTTACGAAAGAGCTTATGAGACGCTCAAAGGTCGCTCAGGCTCACTCCACGACATACCACCCTCAGACGAATGGCTTAGTGGAAAGACAGAATAGGACGTTAGTGTCGATGCTGAGAGTATATTGTTCCAGGTACATGACCGATTGGGACAGATACCTTCCACAGGTGATGGGAGCATATAATAGCACGCAACACTCCACCACTGGAGTCAGTCCACACATGATGCTAACTGGACACGAAAAGTCTTTACCCTTAACCTTCTTCTACCCAGAATATGAGGGAAAGAAAACATCCCCACAGGTCTACGTGAGGGATGTGATCAGACGCCAACAGGAGTTGAACGATTTGTGTAGACAAAATACTCAGCAGGCACAGGCAAGGCAGAGGAAAAGATTCGACAAGAAAGCAGCTGGTGCAAAGGCTTACTCGGTGGGAGACTACGTATGGGTATTCCAGAACGTTATACCACCGAAAGGGACGAAAAAGCTCCTAAAAAAGTGGAGGGGACCCTTCATGATTACAGAGGTGCACCAGGAGGGACGCTTTTATAGACTGAGTACTGACCGAGCCGCCCATTACGAGAATATAAAGCCTCACAATCCATCGACAGAAGACTGGTGCATACCTGCAGACATGGAAGAAGGGGATTATCTAATGATGGACCCTGCTTGTGAGGTCAATGAAAAAGGCACCAGGGAGAAGAACGATGGAAACGAAGTCGTAGAGGAAGGTACGGATACACCGCTGGACCTGGATCCAAACGAACAGATCGAAGCGGACGATGAAACCTTACCCTACGCAGAGGAAGATTGGCAGGATCCCGAACAGATAGAGGTTCCCAAGAACTTGGAACCGGATCTTCCGTTCACCATACAGACTCGTCAGAAGGACGGGATGAGACCAAGAAAGAAATACAATCCTTACGGTGACGACTTTGTAGTGGATAGGATAGATCTAAAGAAGATAGTGGAGAAAGTAGTGGGTCTAAAGGAAATTGTGTCACAAGACATTGACATAGTCGATGATCACGACGATGAGTGGGTTGACGACTGGTCGAAACTCGAGGTAGAATTTGACGACGAGCAACAGCAGTCATATGAAAAAGACTTGACGAACCTGCGTGTCTTAGAGTGGCTGAATGAAACGACCTCGGATCCTGAGGAGACCAGTGTCACGATTCAAGACGTAGATCGTGAAAGCATGAAATACATCAAGACCGAACGAGATGATCCTTCCTGGGCTGCCCAGGAAAGACGACTACTCATTCCAGCTTCTAACCTTAACTTGATACCCGGTATGCGATCGACGGGGACGTCGATGGATATTTTTGTCCGGGGAGTGGGGGTAGGACTTACCCACACTGAAAACTTGATAATAAAAAAATTAAGAAAAGCAAGAGAAACAGGAGACTTAGAAGCAGAAACAGGCGAAGAGCCTAAGAAACCTGACATAGGCAGGGTAGTTGAGTCATATTTTAGCTTACCAAATGAATATTCAAGTAACATAATACTAACAGACAGTGATTTCATACTCACAAACAGAACATGTGCGATAGCAATCACCGCAGACATGAGTTTTAGGACAGCATTAGCGGCAGATTTTGAGAGAGAATACAAAAACGTGGAATTCCTTTGGAAGCAAAAACCAGGGATAGGGGGCGTGGCAGCCTTACCTCCGGCGGCGTCGCAGATACCGGGAAAATACTTGTGCTTCTTGGTAACGAGGGCGACGGAGAAGCAGCACGTGGACCCAGAGAACCTAGTCTTGTCTTTGACGAGGCTGAGGGACTTCCTTGTCGAAATGGACGTGAAGGAGCTCTCGCTTCCAGTGTACGATCCAAACAGAGGAAGACTGCATCCTCGGGAATTGTACGCGCTTGTACACGTGATATTCTCTGATACGAACATACAAGTATATCTACATAAGAAATATTCCTTAAAAATAGGCTGAATGATGTGCGAGAGAGTGTTAGGCCAAAGACTAAGTTGTATGTAAGATGTGTTATGTTATGTTATGTTAGGTTATTATGTGTTAGGTTATTAAGTTCATGGGTAAGTAGGAGTTAATGACCATGAACAACTAAATGATGATCGTAGGAATAGATCCAAAGTTTGGACTGTCCAATCTTAGGTCGAATTCCAAAATTTTAGAAACCAATTGATTTTAATAAATTTTAGGATAAATATCTCTTTATCTGAACTGTTTTTAAGCAAATTTTAACGATATATGTTAAGGTAAAACTGACAGGTGTGATATTTGTGACTTCTTTTCTAGATCGTGATTGATCATTTAATTACTCACTTGAGTCAAAATCTTGGAATCAAAACCGAATCGAACTGGAAAGAACAGAATGGACAATTTCAACTTGGATGAATTGATGGACCTGGCAGAGGCATATGTGGGACCGATGGTGGATGCGATCTATCGTCGGCTGATCGATCGAGACTTCGCTCTGGAGGACCCAGAGGTAGTCATGTTGCTGACCGCCCTGATCAACATCTTGGGGCATGACAACCGTGGGGACCGCCCCACGGAAGTCCTGTTGATGGCAGCATATGGAGAGAGGGGAGTACTAGACCGCCCGAACATGAGAGTGATGAGGTGGAGAAACGGGGCTCTCTCAGGGAGTGACTTGGCGAATGAGCCTGGATTGGGAAGTTCTAGGACTTACCAACCAGGTGAAATGCCTATGCCCTCCAAGCCCAAACCTGGGCTGACGAGAATGCATCAGGAGATGAACAGCGAGGCTGCCTCGTCTGGTTCACCACTGAGAGCAGCTGTGCCACCAAAGAGGGCGAAAGTAGGGCAAAAGGTTCAGACGAACCAAACCATGCAAGATCTGGATGGGATGAAGGATGAACTGGAAAGGACGAAGAGGGAGCTGGACGAGATGACCAAAAGCATGCTCAAGATGGAGGAAGATCGAGACATGTGGAGAAGGTTGTTTGAAGACTGCAACAAGAAGCAGGATCAAGAAATTGAGCGCTTGAGGCAGGACTAGAAAGAGCGATCGGAACAGATTGCGTTGACAACGGCCCTGGAGAAAGTGATACCTGCAAGGAATATTCCTCGTGGGCAGTCCCCGATGGAGCTCTTGACGCCCCGAGAAATGAGTCAAACAACAGAGACACGGCTCCCGACAGAGACGAATCGAGTGACGATTCCGGATCCTAGTGACACCTTTGGTGACCCCGTCGTGGAACAGACAGTGAGGAAGCTGATAGAGACAGCTGGACGACTGGTCGCCAACAAGAATGCGCCAGGTTCCGGGGTGACTGCACCCTATGGAACGATCGACGACACGGGCAGAGTACGACTCTCCCAGACCGTGATCAGACAGGGGATAAGTGACGTGACGCCACTGATGGGGAGCTCGAAGGCCCCAGAGAGAAGAATACAGAAGATGCCAACGAAGAAAGTGTCTCGCATCATAGACGTACAAAAGAACAATCAATTGAAATATAATTTCACGGAAGTTCCAGAGACAGATCCGAGAGCTTGCTTCAATCGAGCGACTTGGAGCCCGGCAGTAAACCTGCAGCAACCACCACTGGGGACATCTCATCTGATACTGGGAGACAGCTTGGTCAGAGTACTATCGAGTTTGAGGACCTCGTGGGTCACCACGGTGATGGCCTTTGGAGGCGCGACGATAGCCCAGTTATATCGAATGGTGGAATTGATGAATCCAGGGAGGATCCCCTATGTGATGATCCTGGTTGGGACGAATGACATCTCCAGAGGTTCAGATGAGAAGGAAGCACTATGGGAATCAATGATGGTGTGTTTGTTTACTACCCTCTGGCAGAAATTCAATTGCGCGGTACTGACCGTTTGCACTGTGCCCATGAACACGAGAAGCTTGACCGCAGCAGGAAGAAGGCACAACGAGGGAGTCGTCAGGTGGAATAACATCTTGAGGAACCTCGTAAGTCGAAATGCCGGAAGAATGATCCTCATGGACATCGAACATGAGTTGAGAGCTATGGATCAGGCCAGACTGACCACGGACGGCATCCACTTCGACAGTATCGAAGGACAAGCTTGGTTGAATCGAGTCTTCCAAGAGCGGTTGGATGAACTAGAGGCGGAACTCTTTGACACAGGAGTGCTGAAGGAAGAAGGAACAGCGAGTGACGCGGTGATTACCACCTTTGTGCCTCCTAGCCTGGAAACACGCTTGGGTACAGTCCCGGCCGTCACGACTTACAGGCAACAGAGCTCCAGCGAACCAGGTCAAAGGACGGACGTACAAGATTGATTGGGAGAAGCGCGGATGAGGAGGACCATCCATCCTAGGAGAAGAATAGGACTTGTCAACCCAATCGAAGAGACAGCCGGCACGTCTAGATCGGACACTAGATCGGAGACGACAAGTACCAGTCGAGAGGAGAGACGCCCGGGCAGAGGCTCGTTGATGTGGTCAAGACCCATACCGTCTCCCTGGCATGTATACAAAGACGAGCTAATGAAGCTGGATCTCCAGAGCGTAAGCTTCATCGAAGATGCAAGGAGGATGCTGAATGGAGCGACGCTGTCCGTCAGCAGATTGTACTCGATATCCGGCATAGACTGGTTGATAGCCGCTAGCATAAATTTCAGCTCCACGACGGCCTTGAGATTTGCTGACCTAGAGGGACTGCCCTCTAACAACAGAATGGGACCAGTGAACGCGAGACCATTACAAGACGTGAGGTTGAAGCATGACGAGGGGAATCGAGAAGAGAGACCTGGAAGATTTCTAGTGACAAGGGCGCCGATCGGACAACATGTGAAGATGTTCAGGCAAGTAAGCTCACCTCCTGGTCATGTGAAGGAGAGAATATACCCAAAACTAGTGAATCAAGATGGTGATGCCCAAAGATACGGCGGATTGAAGGCGATAAAGAAAGATGAGACCATCTTCGCCGCCTATGACCAAGCAGAAATGAGGAAGGCCAAGATTATGATAGTAGCGAATTCAGAGTTCGTGTACACCTCCAAGTCTCTGTTTTGGCCGGACGTCATAATGTTGGCAGCGGTCGACCTGGACCTACTGCAATCGATATCTCTGGCTATAGGGGTACAAAAGCAGACGGACATGAACCCAATTACGATCGTGTTTGCTGGCATCAATGACCATCTACACAGTAGAGGTTTTCTGAGCAGACTGCGAGATCCTACAACGGCAGAGAACGCTGTGTGGCCAGCGATAAAAGATATCCTTGAGTCGATGGGCGAAGTGGTGGATGCGACGAAGGAGGGGTCGTTCACCAAAGTGACACCGAGAATAGTATTCGCGTTGTCTCCGGGGTATGCACATCTCCCGGATGGACTAAAATTCGTGTATGCGATTGTGACCTTGCTTTCGGAAAGAAAATATGACGTGATCATACCAGCCCCGAATCGCATGATAGAGATGGAGAACCTGAGGCCACTCAAGGCTGAACTACCGAATCGAACTTGAAAGAATAGAATGGATAACTTCAACTTGGATGAATTGATGGAGCTGGCAGAGGCATATGTGGGACCGATGGTGGATGCGATCTATCGTCGGCTGATCGATCGAGACTTCGCTCTGGAGGACCCAGAGGTAGTCATGTTGCTGACCGCCCTGATCAACATCTTGGGGCACGACAACCGTGGGGACCGCCCCACGGAAGTTGTGTTGATGGCAGCATATGGAGAAAGAGGAGTACTAGACCGCCCGAACATGAGAGTGATGAGGTGGAGAAACGGGGCTCTCTCAGGGAGTGACTTGGCGAATGAGCCTGGATTGGGAAGTTCTAGGACTTACCAACCAGGTGAGATGCCTATGCCCTCCAAGCCCAAACCTGGGCTGACGAGAATGCATCAGGAGATGAACAGCGAGGCTGCCTCGTCTGGTTCACCACTGAGAGCAGCTGTGCCACCAAAGAGGGCGAAAGTAGGACAGAAGGTTCAGACGAACCAAACCATGCAAGATCTGGATGAGATGAACGATGAACTGAAAAGTACGAAGAAGGAGCTGGACGAGATGACCAGAAGCATGCTCCAGATGGAGGAAGATCGGGACGTGTGGAGAAAGTTGTTTGAAGACTGCAACAAAAAGCAGGTTCAAGAGATTGAGCGCTTAAGGCAGGAATAGAAAGAGCGATCGGAGCAGATGGCGTTGACAACGGCCGTGGAGAATGTGATACCTGCAAGGGATATTCCTCGTGGGCAGTCCCCGATGGAGCTCATGACGCCTCGAGAAATGAGTCAAACAACGGAGACACGACCCCCAGTAGAGACAAATCGAGTAACGATCCCGGATCCTAGTGACACCTTGGGTGACCCCGTCGTAGAACAGACAGTGAAGAAACTGATAGAGACAGCTGGACGACTGGTCGCTAACAAGAATGCGCCAGGTTCCGGGGTGACTGCACCCTATGGAACGATTGACGATACGGGCAGAGTACGACTCTCCCAGACTGTGATCAGACAGGGGATAAGTGACGTGACACCACTCATGGGGAGCTCGAGAATCCCAGAGAGAAGAGTACGGAAGATGCCAGCGAAGAAAGTGCCTCGCATAATAGACGTGCAAAAGAATAATCAATTGAAATACAATTTCACGGGAGTTCCGGAGACAGATCCGAGGGCCTGCTTCAATCGAGCTACTTGGAGCCCGGCTATAAACCTGCAGCAACCACCACTCGGGACATCTCATCTGATACTGGGAGACAGCTTGGTCAGAGTGCTGTCGATTTTGAGGACCTCGTGGGTCACCACGCTGATGGCCTTTGGAGGCGCGACGATAGCCCAATTATATCGGATGGTGGAACTAATGAATCCAGGGAGGATTCCCAATGTGATGATCTTAGTTGGGACGAATGACATCTCCAGAGGTTCAGATGAGCAGGAAGCACTATGGGAGTCAATGATGGTGTGTTTGCTTACGACCCTCTGGCAGAAATTCAGTTGCGCGGTACTGACCGTTTGCACTGTGCCAATGAATACAAGAAGCCTGATAGCATGAGGAAGAAGGCACAACGAGGGAGTCGTCAGGTGGAACAACATCTTGAGGAACCTAGCAAGTCGAAACGCCGGAAGAATGATCCTCATGGACATCGAACATGAGTTGAGAGCCATGGATCAGGCCAGACTGACCACGGACGGCATCCACTTCGACAGTATCGAAGGACAAGCTTGGTTGAATCGAGTCTTCAAGAGCGGTTGGACGAGCTGGAAGCAGAACTCTTTGACACAGGAGTGCTGAAGGAAGAAGGAACAGTGAGTGATGCGGTGATTACCACCTTTGTGCCTCCTAGCCTGGAAACACGCTTGGGTACGGTCACGGCCGTCACGAACTACAGGCAACAAAGCTCCAGCGAACCAGGTCAAAGAACAGACGTACAGGATTGATTGGGAGAAGCACCGATGAGGAGGTCATTTCATCCTAGGAGAAAAATAGGACCTGTCAACCCAATCGAAGAGACAGCAGGCACATCTAGATTGGACACTAGATCGGAGACGACAAGTACCAGTCGAGAGGAGAGACCGAGCAGAGGCTCATTGATGTGGTCGAGACCCATACCGTCTCCCTGGCATATATACAAAGACGAACTAATGAAGCTGGATCTTCAGAGAGTAAGCTTCATCGAAGATGCAAGGAGGATGCTGAATGGAGCGATGCTATCCGTCAGCAGATTGTACTCGATAACCGGCGTAGAATGGCTGATAGCCGCTAGCATAAATTTCAGCTCCACGACGGCCTTAAGATTTGCTGACTTGGAGGGACTGTCCTCTAACAACACGATGGGACCAGTGAATGCGAGACCGTTGCAAGATGTGAGATTGAACCATGAAGAGGGGAATCGTGAAGAGAGACCAGGAAGATTCCTGACGACGAGAGCGCCGATTGGACAACACGTGAAGATATTCAGGCAGCTGACGACACCACCTGGTCATGCGAAGGAAAGAGTGTACCCAAAACTAGTGAACCAAGATGGTGATGCCCAGAGATATGGCGGATTGACAGCGATAAAGAAAGATGAAACCATCTTCGCCGCCTATGACAAAGCAGAGATGAGGAAGGCCAAGATTATGGTAGTAGCGAATTCAGAGTTCGTGTACACTTCCAAGTCTTTGTTTTGGCCGGACGTCATAATGTTGGCAGCGGTCGACCTGGACCTACTGCAATCAGTATCTTTGGCTATAGGGGTACAAAGGCAGACGGACATGAATCCAATTACGATTGTGTTTGCTGGCATCAATGACCATCTACACAGTAGAGGTTTTCTGAGCAGACTCAGAGATCCTACAACAGCAGAAAACGCAGTATGGCCAGCGATAAAAGACATCCTTGAGTCGATGGGTGAAGTGGTGGATGCAACGAAGGAGGGGTCATTCAATAAAGTGGCATTGAGAGTAGTATTCGCGTTGTCTCCGGGATATGCACATCTCCCGCATGGACTGAAATTCGTGTATGCAATTGTGGCCTTACTCTCGGAAGGAAAATATGATGTGATCATATCAGCCCCGAATCGCCTGATAGAAATGGAGAACCTGAGGCCACTTAAGGCTGAACTGCCTGCAGTATGGGCAGATATCTCAAACGCGATGAGAGGATTCAAGGACCACGCGCTACACATGTTAGTGTTGGACGAAGTGCTGGGGTTGGAACTGTCCAATTTCAGTCGACAACTCAAACTGAAACCGGGAATAGACGACGACCATCGAGTGATCACGGCAATGTCCAACGACTTATGGTTTCGAGCAATGGAAGTGGCAGGTGAAGACACAAGAAGGAAAAATTCACTGGAGACGAGAGCTCATCTGGAGGCGATGGTTCTGAGAACCAAGCCGGAAGCCAACCAGTGGCTACACCTGAACCCTAGAGTAGCGGCATTGGGTGCAGATGCTTTTGAGCAAGGCCCCGTGATGATCACGAAGATACATGCCTACTTGTTGAAGGAGGTGAACCTGGCGGAAAATGCCGGAGAGTTTGTAAACAGAATGTGTCAGATTACTCTGGAAACCTTCTGGACCCAGGAAGTGAAAGGACAGGAGGGCTTTGAAAGGACAGACAGCATGCTAGAAGGGTTGGGAGCCGGATGGACCGCGTCCTTCTTGGCAAAAGTTTACCCGAAAGTCTCGCACTATTTGATAAAGGAATTCCTCCAAGCAGTAGTGAGAGTATCGATAGTGGAATTAATAGCCTTGTTCGTGACATTCGGAGCGGAGAGTTTCGTGAAAGGACCGGCGATGCTGCTCACCGATGGAATTCAGAACCTGCGGCTAGACGGACTTCTGACATTGATTGCAATTACCCACGGAAACTTGGGAGGACTAATGGAACTGGCACGTTGTCCAGAGCAGATGAAAGAGAGAGCGAGGAACTTGGATATGAAGAAATCCACGGACTCGTGGAAAAAGATAAGAGACCTGAGACACACTCTTATCCAGTATCTCTTACAACAAAATCGCTTTGGAACGGGAGAAGACGAGACGATTGAAAGAGAGGAAGATGTTAGACGACATGTTGGAGGCATGCCACTGTTAACTGATCTGAGCTTGGCTATGAGAACCGATCCCTTGGCGCTTATCAGAGGAGTCACGGAGTTCGTGACAGTGATCTATGGACCAGCAGTCACGTTTGCGTTCCCTGACGTTAAAGTGGAAGCTGATAGGAGGTCGGTGCTGCACCTGAACCTCATATCGGCAGTGAACGGTAGTACACTGAACTGGTGTGAGCAGCACACATTACGGGAGCTCATGAGTGAAGATCTGTTTTTTGCGAAAATATCGGAGCCAGAGATGACAGTCATCAATTTTGACGACCACTTCCGTGATCGCATGGGAGAAGTAGAAAGAGGACACATCGAGGTGTTTCCAAGGCTTTGGAATCTGAGACGCTATGATAAAACGAATGGTGAGATAACCAGAGTGCCTCGTCTTACTGCAGCATATCACAAAGTGAGAGAATAGACGAAGGACTGGGGCGATTACAAGAAGCTGCCGGAGGTAATCCCTGAATTCCCTCTGATAAGAAGGATGTTGCTCGGAGCAGTCTCGGTGGTACAAACTCCTAGGTTGAGAGCATTCGAAACCAATGAAAGGAGAGTGGGGAATTTCGTGGGAACGATGGATCCATACTTCGTAGGGAGAAATGCCGCCGTGTTACAATACACACGATTTGCATACACGGATCAAGCGACGAGAAGGCGAATAAGCAACGCCGCGACTCCCAAGCCTGGAAGATTTGATGAGGAATGGAAGGGATTAGGCTTAGCTCCGATGAGGATGAGAGGCAGGACCGAATTGCCTGAAGCCTCATTAATCCTGACTAGTGTAAAACAGGAGATGAAAGTGGGAGGAATACTGCAGACGAGAACCTTCCTAGCACCCTTCGGCTGCGAAGAAATCAAAGTGGTCCATGGAGAAGAGGAAGATAAATTGGCCGGTACACTGCTCATACCGAGATTCCAGGAAGAAGCCGACAATGACGAACAAGGACCATCGAGCCCGAACAAAGATAAATCAGAAAGAAATGACGGACAGGGTGAGAGCCGTCAAACCGAAGAACCCATGCAACAAGATCAAGCTGGTGGGGAAGACGACAGGGCATCTACAGGAGGAACATCCAGCCTGGATTTCAATATCTTCAGTGATCTTGAGAACAATGCAGACACGTTGGAAACGACTGAGCCAGCGGATGAAGGCATCTCGGCACTGGAGCCTCCGTCAGCCTTTATGGAAATGAAACGGAATTTGCCGGAGAGCAGCTCTCCTGGCAATTCAAGAAATAATGACCAGAGAATCCTCATGGAATCACCCCGGAGGAGAAGAATAGAGGCTTCAGCCAGAGTACCTTTCTTGGGAACGCTGCCCGAAGAAGAATGGGAAGTACATCACCGAGACCACGAGAGTAGGACGGGATGCAAACTGGACAGAGTGGCGTTCATGGAAGAAGTCTGGACCGTGGTTCAAAGCTATGGGACCCAGTCTATTCTAAAAACGGGTCTCAACCAACCCTTGATGAGAGAAGTGCTTGACAAGCTTGATGAGTGTGAAGGGAGACTGAGTGAGTTGTTGATCGACTCAGCCACTGATGAGTGTGAAGCGAATTCTCCCATCAAGATGACACCGCAGGACGATGAAGGAGAGGTGGTGTATCTGTCAAGAACCAGGAGAGGGACGATGCGATCAAAAATGGTGATTGATAAAATCAATGCGATGAAAAAAAAGTTAGGCAGCAGAGTGAGGCCGAGGAGAGTTGGAAAGACGAAAGTGGATTCAGAAATATCGATGAAAGCTGGTAACTCAGCGAAAAGGAAAAGAGTTGAGGAGGTCATGGATTTGGGGCAAGGTGATTATTAATTGTCTGGCACAGATGGAATGTTAACTGATATAGCGATGGTGCCACCCATTCTCATGGCGGGGATAAAGTCAACCGGTTATAAATCCAAAAGTAGTGACCGCACTCTGACTGGAGCAACCTTAGAAATGGAAATACTCAGCCAATGTGGAGAGAGCAAAATGAAAGACTTCAAGCCATCTCCCATGAATCATGGAAAGGGAAGTGTCGCAGGACAACTAACACCAGTGGAATACAACCGACTGACAGTGTCGGAGACTTTGTCGATAGATGAACCCACCGGTGGATACATGGAGGTGTTGGAATACCGAAACTCGGCTAGAGGGTATGTAATGGCCCTGGAAGACGAAAAAGCCATGGAGGGTTATCTGGAAACGATGTTGCAAGGCACCATCCTCAAGCAGAAGGCGTACGGGACTTTGGCGTCGTCTGACATACAGGCGGAAACGATCGAGCAGTTAGTGAGCCTTCCATGGAAAGCAGTAGTGTTGAGGTATTTCGAAGAAGAAATGAGGACTACGCCAAGAATACATGCTCTCGTGGCAGTACCTTATGTAAGAACAGAGTTACAGCTCCAGTTCGCCTGGTGCATGATGGGACTGACTCGCAAAGAATATGACTCAGAAGAAAGGAAGAGATCAAAAGAGGAAAAGGTTTTCCTTATGACGAACCTGAGGGATCTGATAGTCCAGGAGGGAGCCGCAGTAGCGTGTGCGAAGCGGAGAGACGCTCTCTGTTTCATTCGATTCCTGATAGAGCAGATATCAGTACCTGCATTAAACACTTGTGTTAGAATGTTGAGGGAAGGCGATGAGCGAACGAAAGCCTTATTCTTGCTAGCACTGCTGGATATGCAGCAAAGTAAACCGATGAGGGTGAACATGAGAGAACCTGAGGAGTTAGAACCCATGAAAAAGATAGACGAAATCAGGAGATTCTCAAACAAGGAACTGAGACTCACTAAAGAATCTATGGGAGCATTGCCGAAATCCAGTGAATACTGTGGACCGATCAAGAAGAAATCGTATGGCTACGTATCCGGGATCATAGGGATCGCGTACAATCCTTTCCTGAGTGAAGACATACGCGATTGCTTCTTCGATTATGAGCAGGCGGTGTTGCTAAGATTCTGGACGTCCAGAATCGTAACGATTAAGAGCGTTAACAATCCACAGGCCAAATTGGGACTGGTCTTGGAAGAAGAGGTGACTGCATCTTCAGTACCAAAATCCGACAAAAGAGTGGAGTTTGGGTTGGGATTCTCAGATGAATTACTGAGAACGAGCTTGATGACAGTGTGGGAATTGATGAGGCCATAATGGTGTCCTAGTCCCAACGCTGACTCAATTTTACGGGCGACACAAGACGTACAGAGGGAACTGAATGCAGACTGTAACCTGCGTGACCTCAACATCATATATAATGTGATGATAACAGCCTCTAAGAGCAACGGAGAAGATAAATCGGAGTTGCCTGGCTGGGGACCAGAAGACTGGGTCAAACCTGGTAGCTGTCTGGCGGAAGTCTGTGGACTGGAGGGTCACGTTTGTGGAGGTTTGGACTGTGTGAAGACCCTGGAGAAACAACACAAGCAATTGACGGTATTGTTTGGAAATGTAGTGATGAAAGCTAGAACAGAAACGGAACTGATAGCAGATTGCCATGGAGGAACCGATGTGAATCTAGTGACTGCACTAGGATTCTACAGCATGTTTGGTTCTTTAGAGTCACTATTGAATCTGGAACAGAAACATGAGGTGGTCACAGCCATCAGTGTAGAAGTATTCCCAGGAGTTCTGCAGACTGAACAGAAATACATAGGGAAATGGAGGGAAGCAATCGAGACAGAAATGAACATCAGACACAGCGAGACTTATTGTAGACCATCAGGAGCACGATATTTGGTGGGTTCAACGTTGGCTCCATTGTGCAGGAGCAGATACCCTGTACATTTCGTGGCTGTGGACGTGAAGAGTACAAGAACGATCGTGGATCAAGCCTTCTCAGTGCCGAAGTGTGTAAGATTGGCGAGAATGTCCGAGAAGTCTTACGAGTTACTATGTAAGATGTTCTCAGCAGTTCCAGAGAGAACCAAAGAAGAATTGGAGTCGATACTAGGAAAGAAGTTCATGGGATATGTGAGTGGGAACTTCAGTGACTTTGAGAGACAGAAACAGAGAGGATCAACTGTCACAGAATACAATGCAGTAGACGAGAATGATGAAGTCCACCGAGTGATGATGGAAGTGGAACCATTGCTGGAAGCTTTGGGAAAACGTAATTGGAGGAGCATCATGTTGACGCATGACGAGTTTCCTTGCCACTGCTTGCTGCAGACCTGGTGGTATCCCAAGCGTAGTAATCTGATGTTGATCTGGGACTCTGGAGAGCTGCTCTCCATGGGTTTACCAGATTCATCACAGCCCGTAACGATAGTGATAGTGGGAGTTATGATGGCGATACGATGGCTGCAAGCTCATGTGAGAGAAAATAACAGACAGGAGGCACCGACGAGAGAACAGTTGCGGAAGTTAGATTGTCTAAAAGATTTAGATCTTTTTGAGACAATGTGCAAAATTCTAAACATTCCGATGGAAGTGAAGAAGATATGGGCGAGGAAACGATTGATGCCATGGTTCAGAGCTAACATGACTGCATGGTTGTACGAGTATGCGAAAAAGCATATGTCGAAGCACGGCAGGGTGTACAGTGAATATCAGCTGGACATTGGAGCAGGAGCTTTCAAGCGAGCTCTCGTGACTCATCGGAACGCAGTGACCACCGCTGTGAAAAGAATTTCCAGGACGAGTGAACGTAGTGGAGAGGAGAAGGCAGAGATGTTAAAGGAGGATTTGGAGAGAAATGTGACGTTGTGTCTCCACAACAGCTCCTGCAGGAACAGAGAATCTAACGTGGATCCCCTACCTTGTTGTAAACAAAGGGTGGAAGAGCAGAAGTGTTGGAGGACGGCTTCCAGCAGCGTCAGGATAGCTAACGACGTGTTACAAGATACAGAAACTGAGAGTGCAGAGTCAGTATCTCACAGGAGGAAGAAATGGAACACTGACGGATGACCGAAAAACAAGATGAAAAAAGAGATGAAATTAGAAGAATTTAGAAGTTTTAGAACTTCTAAACGACAAAAAAAAGAAGAAAACAAAGGAGTGATGAAGAAAAGTTAAAACTCAGAATTGTTTTATGTGTGTGAAAAACTCAAGTGAGAAACCAAGCAACCAAGTTGTAATTGAAAACTGAAACATTAAGTTGAGTTTTGAAATTGTTGCATTTGTAAATTTGCATTCTGATTTTAGTTGAAGTGGCTTTAGAGACACTCACTTACTATTTATTTAGGAAGGCTTAAGTGAAGGAGTATATTTAAATATTCCAGCCTACATGACTGTTTTTAACCAGCTAGGAGAACTGATCACTTTGTGGTGACATGGAAGGCTTGAGTAATCTCTCGAAGAGGGAGATTGTTTCATTGTTCTTTCTAACCACAAAGTTTCTTAGTTTTAATATTCAGGACAATAACAAGCAAGGTTTCCGAAGGGAAGAAGCAAAGTAGGATAATTTTAGCTTGTTGGTTGGCAGGACTGTCCTGCAAGCCAACACCTTTTAAATCTAAGAGAAAAAGTTTTAATCGGGACATTGACACTGGAAGTCAGAAAATATGTTTTTATCTTAGGTCATATCCTCAATATGCAGATTAATGAAATAATTTGAAGGCTATAGTGATGTAGTATGATGCCATTTATATTCTGCAGTGAGTCGATGTGACGTGGATAAAAGTAATTTCGTGCATTTTTTAAATTCTGTTCGATGACACTGTAACCATTTTACGAACATTGCGTGATTCAAGGAGGACATTGACCGGACTGTCCGGGGAGTATGTGACATTCGACCAGAATGTGAAAAATGCAATCTCTGCAGAATTCGAATTTTTAGCAGCGAGCCTTCCGGATTGATGATTATTAAGAATTAAGAACGTTATTGGAACGATTGGCCAAACGGTGAGGGCTAGAATATTCTGGTATTTTAAAATTTTAAAAATTCGAAGTGATGACGTAACATTTCTGAGAAACGTCAGAAACGGCCATTTTGGCAAAGAAGTAAAAGAAAAACACAACAACATAAGTTGCGCGGATGAAAAGTACAAAAATTGTGAGAAAAAAACAATAGCCGATTGCAGAAATAGCAGTGAACACTCCGAGTGAACACTTTTATCTTAGGTCATATCCTCAATATGCAGATTAATGAAATAATTTGAAGGCTATAGTGATGTAGTATGATGCCATTTATATTCTGCAGTGAGTCGATGTGACGTGGATAAAAGTAATTTCGTGCATTTTTTAAATTCTGTTCGATGACACTGTAACCATTTTACGAACATTGCGTGATTCAAAGAGGACATTGACCGGACTGTCCGGGGAGTATGTGACATTCGACCAGAATGTGAAAAATGCAATCTCTGCAGAATTCGAATTTTTAGCAGCGAGCCTTCCGGATTGATGATTATTAAGAATTAAGAACGTTATTGGAACGATTGGCCAAACGGTGAGGGCTAGAATATTCTGGTATTTTAAAATTTTAAAAATTCGAAGTGATGACGTAACATTTCTGAGAAACGTCAGAAACGGCCATTTTGGCAAAGAAGTAAAAGAAAAACACAACAACATAAGTTGCGCGGATGAAAAGTACAAAAATTGTGAGAAAAACAATAGCCGATTGCAGAAATAGCAGTGAACACTCCGAGTGAACACTTTTATCTTAGGTCATATCCTCAATATGCAGATTAATGAAATAATTTGAAGGCTATAGTGATGTAGTATGATGCCATTTATATTCTGCAGTGAGTCGATGTGACGTGGATAAAAGTAATTTCGTGCATGTTTTAAATTCTGTTCGATGACACTGTAACCATTTTACGAACATTGCGTGATTCAAGGAGGACATTGACCGGACTGTCCGGGGAGTATGTGACATTCGACCAGAATGTGAAAAATGCAATCTCTGCAGAATTCGAATTTTCAGCAGCGAGCCTTCCGGATTGATGATTATTAAGAATTAAGAACGTTATTGGAACGATTGGCCAAACGGTGAGGGCTAGAATATTCTGGTATTTTAAAATTTTAAAAATTCGAAGTGATGACGTAACATTTCTGAGAAACGTCAGAAACGGCCATTTTGGCAAAGAAGTAAAAGAAAAACACAACAACATAAGTTGCGCGGATGAAAAGTACAAAAATTGTGAGAAAAAACAATAGCCGATTGCAGAAATAGCAGTGAACACTCCGAGTTGCAACTATTGTGTCGCTACAATAGTTGCAGGGCCGTTGCAGACAACGGTGAAGGGTGGAGGACAGCCTTCCGGATTAAGAGGAAGTCAAGATTAGCGAGCTTGATTCAGTGGATTCAAGAATCCGGAAGGGTTTCGGGACTGTAACTTTTAGCCTGTTATATAGACTTTTAGCTTCTTGTCATGTCCTGATTTGAATTTAATTAAAATCTGGATTCATTTTGATAAGGATGAGAAGCTAGGAGTTGGGGGAAAGGGTTGATCCATCTTCGATGGAGATGATGATTTTTATCTACTGAACAAAAACAATAGTAATATAATCAATAGTAGTAGCCCTGTTTTTAGGAGTGACCTCGTGGTCTGGGGATACTGAGACCCAGCCATGAGCTCACTATTTCTGCATGTAATCTAGTTAATTTGAGTGTTTTGACCGAAGCCGGAAGCAGTAACGTTTTTGTCGACCCGATGTTAGAAAAGACCACCGAAAGTACTGGCTTGGTAGATACGGTGAAAAGCATGCAAAGCTCTGTTTAGACGTTAGCCAGTCGTCTTAAGACTTAGTTTTGTTTTCCGTCGATATGTATCTTCCGGGCGAATGTTACATTGTGCTCCTATCCAGTGCACAGTTTGGACTTGTAATGTTATCCAGTCAAAATCCTGGGAATTTTCTAGATAAGG